>NW_017189517.1:12894684-13152338 GCF_001704415.2 Capra hircus
GTAAGAATGTTTGCCTTCATTGCGCCTGTGCTCCAATCAGAGGGCAGCTTGACAGCACAAGTATGATGCCAGCTAAGTTCCCTGCATATTGAAAATGTGTGTGTGTGTGTGTGTGTGTGTGTGTATCCCATAGGTAGGAAGTGATAATGACTCACAAAACCTTTCTAAAGTAGAAAAGTAAAAATATAAAAATAAATTGTGATAAATTATTTATTTTGTACAATTATAAATGATTGACATTCAAGTATAATATTAATAATTGCTATTATTAATTTTATACAAGTAAAATATTTGTATACTTGTAAAAATTTAAAAGGTATAAAGTATGAAATGTTAAGTGAGTTGAGTTGAAGTCATTCAGTCGTGTCTGACTCTTTGTGACCCCATGGACTGTCCATGTGTCCCCGTGTCTCAGTCCATGGGATTTTCCAGGCAAGAGTGCTGGAGTGGGTTGCCATTTCCTTCTCCAGGGGATCTTCCTGACCTAGGGATCGAACCTGGGTCTCCCACATTGGAGGCAGACGCTTTACCATCTGAGCTACCAGGGAAGCCCCATGAAATGTTAAAGTATTTTTATATTTGTAAAAATGCCCTTTAAAATGACAGTGTAAACTTACTTCTTCGAAAACACCTTGTCAACATAGAAAAAAAAAATGAAAGTGTCACTTGCTAGGTTGTGTCCAGCTTTTTGTGACCCCATGGACTGTGGCTCTCCAGGCTCCTCTGTCTGTGGAATTCTCCAGGAAAAAATACTGGAATGGGTTGACATGTCCTTATTCAAAGGACCTTCCTGACCCAGGGATCAAACCTGGGTCTCCTGCATTGCCGGCAGATTCTTTACCATCTGAGCCACCAGGGAAACATTCTCCTAAACCTTACTCTGCTTTCTAGACTTTAGACTCCAGACTTTTACACATAAAAAGGATGTAAGGAAACGGGTCCTGGGAACTAGAGTGACTTGACCAAGGTCATGGGATGTTAGAGGGTATTTCACCTGAAATATTCCCCAACATCATTCATGGCCAGTTTTTCTTTACCTCTCTTGTACAGGGAGCTTCTTTTCTGAGGGGTTTTTGTAGAAGTCAGTCTTTTCACATATCAGTCTCTCTCTCTAAATCCTCTCCAAATTTGTGAGTTTTAGGCCCCTTTCCCACATAACTTGGTATCTCTATCAGTTTGCCTTTGCTTACCCATTTCAGTCCAGTCTCAAATTGTAACCAATTCTGATGGAGATAAACTTTTTCTTGGAAAAAAAAAAAAAGAATGAGAGAATCAATGTGATGATAAATGATTCATCAGCTGTTCAGAGGAAGGATTTGGTATTTGCAGCAGGCAGCTGCCTCCTTAACAGCAAGGAATGTGTCAAATGAGAAGTTTACTTTCTTTCTTGTTAGGAGTAAAATGAAATTCACTTCCCCTTTAGCAATTGAGGCTGATTATTCTCATTTACATCTATATTTGAAAGTAGGCAATGGCAAAATTTAGACTTCCTTTATTTTTTCCCCATTGGTCCATTTGAGAATACTTAACTGTAGTTGACTTTACAAGGAAGCGTTGTTTGAGGCCAATACCTGAGTTTCTCAGAGTGGCATTCAAATATAACTTTTCTAATTGAATCATTTCTACTCCTTTAGGGGAGCATCACTTTTCACTTTCATAATGAACCCTTTTGTGAAGTGAATAATCATCTACTAATTTATCTGTTTTCTCCCAGTCTGTATTTTCATCTACCACCTGTAGTTAATTTTGATTCACCACATTGCCTTCAAGTCTTAACTGGTTTTAAAACATCTAGCTAGAACGTTATTTAGAAAATTATCAATTACATCTTATATAGGGAAATGCACACAGTAGATACTCAATAAATGTTTTAATGTCTAAAATAAAATATTGGAAACAGTTTTGGACCAAGAAGGGACACAGTCAGCAGTAGAATCTTAATTATACACATCTTTTTGAAAGTAGATTGCCTTTGATAAGGGCTTGAAAGTATGGAACAAATGCTCTTTGCCTGTTCGGCAAAGCTCTGGATGCCAACATGCACTTTCTGGGTCCCTGATTATCAGTAGGGGGCTTCCCAGGTGGCGCTAGTGGTAAAGAGTGCCAGTGCATGAGATGCAAGAGCCACAGGTTCAATCCCTGGGTCAGAAAGATCCCCTGGAGGAGCGCACGGTAATCCACTCCAGTATTCTTGCTGGGAAATCCCATGGACAGAGGAGCTTGGCAGGCTACAGCCCATGGGGTCACAAAGAATCAGACACGACTGAAGACACTTAGCATGAATGATTAAAGCTGGGGAAAAGGGCAGTCTGGCTTCATTCCATTTGGGACACAATAATTCCATACCTGCTCTGTGCAAAGGGCTGGGCTGGGCCCTGGTGATACAGAGACGGGGGGTCCACGTGAAGGGGCAGAAGCATGTCCTCAAGTTGATTTCTGAAACACCGTCTTTTGGGTAGGAGCCAGCCTAAACTGGATGGCAGACCTGAGATCTGGCCACAGTTTCACTCTTTCGGGGTGATAGGACTTTGCCAAGATCACCTAACCTCTGTCTTTCCATAACTGGAACACTGGGTGATGATGCCAACTTTCTAACTTGTTACCATAGTGAGGACGGGAGAGCATTTTGTGAACAGAGCAGCCCTGGCCTCCTGCACAGGCGTATTCTTGCTGAATCTCCCTTTCTCTCTGGCGGGGTATGTGGCTTTGCTACGTGGCAGAAACCACCAGAGGATGGCTGGCCAACTCCCTTGAGTTGGCGGGAGGACTTGGCCAGGGTGATTCCTAACGGCTGAAAGGCCTGCCAAAGCGCTGGCTCAGCCGAGTCGTGGTCTAGCTGCTGGTTAGGGGCTGAAGCGAAGCCTATGCCTTACTCACCACCCCCAACAGGCATCTCCCTGACTGGGGGCACCGTGTCTTTCTTGAAACATCTTGGGTCTGGGCGAAGGGAAATGCTTCTGTCTTGTTCCTGTTTCTTTCTCAAGAGATGTCCCCCCATTTCTTTGCAGGTACCTTTTTACTCTGCAAATAAAGAAGGATTTGGCTCTGGGAAGGCTGCCATGCAGTGACAACTGTACAGCGTTGATGGTGTCCCACATCTTACAATGTAAGTAGCAAATGTCGGCTTTGGGGCCTGTCAGTCAGCTAGAGAACCCAGCAAAGGAGCTGAGCACCCTCAACGTCCCCACCATTGTGCTGGGACCTTTCTGTGGAGGAGACAAAGCAGGGATGAGATAGATGAAAATGACATGGTGCAGTAGAAAGGGGCTGGTCACTGTAGTCACTGAGATTTGGATGCAAATCCTATCTCTGCATTCTAACTGTTGTAGCCTGGAGTGAAGTACCCTTGTCTGTCTCTGCCTGAGTTCCCTAGTCTTTAAAATAGTGACAAGAATGCCTTCTCAGAGTGCTTGTGTAGATTAAAAGTAAATGCTGCTTTCCTTCTATCTCCGTTTAACCTTGCCCTCCCACTGCCCTCAGCTTGCTCACCAGGAGCTGGTCTGGACTAATCCAGGCAGGGACTTGCTAGGCAGGCCCCCTACTCCTTCTGCTTCCCCCAGGTGCCATTTGTGGTACGTGCTTTCTGTGGCACACTGTCACATTTAATGTGATTTCCATGTTGCTCTTTATCATGATTCCAGAGAACAAAGCGCAGAGTCCAGCAGGTGGAGAGAGGCTAAAAGGGAAAAAGGCCCCAGGCGTCTATTAGAGTTCCCCATATCCTAGCAGCCAAGCCGGTGGACGAGGCTAAGTAAGGAAGGCAGGGAAAAGGAGACCCAGGGAACAGCGGGGCCTTGCCTGGGAGGGGGTGAAGCTGGGCAGGTCAGCCTGTTCCTCATCCCCAAGGGTAGGGTTGAGGCAGCTGGAAATAATCATTATGATTAATTTCATGTGTATAATCTATAATATTTGTTCAAAGGAGAATAGGCTGTTCCTTCCTATTCCTGGAGGATCATAACTTCATCTTTTTGGTTTCATTTTTTGACCTTTATCCATTGCCTCCCTGACAGTCCAGAAATGGTCAATTTCTGACTTCAGTGGGAACTCCAGGGTAAAGGGCTTGGATAGAGACAGTGTCTGAGTCATTGTTTACCAAGTGACTCGTAACTGAGATAGAGTGACAGCCCAGGATCTCAGGAAGGCAGTGAACAGTGAGAGCAATAGTTAATCAGAGAAGGCTTATGGAGGAGGTGGCTTCTGTGCTGCGCTTTAAAGGGATGCATAGGAATTGGATATGTAATGATAAGCAGAGAAAAAAGCAGAAAAAAAGGGGGGGGGGAGGCCAGTGATGGTACAAGAAGGAAGTATATACAGAGGATACAGCTTAAGTACAGCTTGAGCATAGGGTCAGATTAAGGGAGGTGGCCAAAAACTAGGCATCATTTTGAAGGGCCTTGAATGCCAAGGACACTAACTCCATGTCCAGTATTGTGCTTGGGGTGGGGTCGGGAGATGGGGTATGGCAAATGGAGAAAACAGTATTGGAAGACTTATCCTTCTCTACTTTATCCACCTGCTAAATCAGCAGTCAGAAGATTGGGGCTCCCCAGACAGCCTTTGATGGGGGAGCCCAATTTCATTCTTAATGGTTCAGCATTATGGATTTGAGCACTCCCTAGTGGCCATTTCAGGCACAGCGCAGAGCACTTCAGATTTTCTAGAGGGCGTTTTGTTTGCCAATAGAAGCTCTTTCCACAGAAAAAAGCTGAAGTTTCAAGGAGTCAGCTCTTCACAATCCATGCAGGTCAGATTATTTCACTGGATGCTGAGGCAGTGTGCAGAACCCAACCAAGCTGCTCATTCATTTGCTTCTTTAATATTTATGTCCCAGGCATTCAAGGGCCTCCACATTCTGACCTTGTCATCTGCTTAAATCTCTCTTACACACCCCTCTGGCTCTAGCCAGACTTCCTCCCAAACACAATTTGTGCATTCCAAACAAGCCTTCCATTTATGAATACCCTTAGTAACTCTTCTTTGTCATTCATTCAGCAAAAATTTATTGAGTACCTACCACCTGCCAGGTACTACTATAGGCACAGGGGACATAGCAGTGAAATAAACGACAAAAATCCTTGCTTTCATGTAGCTCACATTTTGGCAGTGGGAGACAATCAGACCAAAATAAGGAAATATATAATGTATTAATATGTTTGTCGGTGATAAGTACACCGGAGGCCATGAAATAGGGAAGGGAGCGAAGGAAATTCAAGGGGCAGGTACTGAATTTTTTTAAAAGGTGGTCAGGTTAGGCTTCACTGTGAAGGTAACAGCTGAACAAAGACCTGGAGGAAGGAAAAGACCAAGCCATGCAGAAATTGGGTGGAAGAGAGTTTCAGGCAGAGAGCATCCAGTGCAAAGGGCCTGAGAGGGGAACATGCTGGGAATATACAAGACATATTAAGTAGGCTTTATGGCTGGCTGGAACTGAGGGAAAAAGGGAGACAGTAATCATGGAGAGTCTTAAAAGTGTATTAAAATTGACTTCCCTGGCAGTCCAGTGGCTAAGACACTGCGCTCCCAATGCAGGGGGCCCGGGTTCGATCCCTGGTCAGGAAACTAGATCCCACATGCTGCAACTAAAGATCCTGCATGCTGCAACTGAGACCCAGTGTAGGCAAATAAATATATAAAAATAAAATCTTTTAAAAAAGCATATTCAAGACATACGATATGACTCTAAATGTGATGGGAAGCCATTAGAGCATTTGAAGCAGAGGAGTGAAATGATCCGAATTAGGTTTGAACTACATCATGCTGGCTGCAGTGGTGAAAACAGAAACTTGTAGCAAGTCAGAAATAAGCCATAGTGATCTAATGTAAAGTATAATGAATGTAGACTGTAATAGTGTATTATAATTATGTAATGTGATGAATATCGCTACAACTGCAATCATATTGCCACCTATAAGTGTATCCCAATGTTATAGTCAAATTTATTCAATTGAAAGAAGAGAGAAAATAGACCTTATGAAGGATGGTAGAAGTGGGGAGACTAGATAACAGGCGATGGCAGGACAGAGAGAGGATGGTAGTTTGGACCAGCGTGCTCACAGTGAAGGTGCGGATGCTCTGTGCTGCCTTCTATCATTAATGATATTTACCTATTTGTATGTCATAGGTCTCTTCCTAGATTGTCAAGAGAAAAACAAGCATCGTCTTATGTGTTCTATGTTTTCCTTAGAGTCAGCATAGGGCCTGTGCTAAATATTCAGAAAGAATGGTGTGTGATGTGTGTGTGTGTCTAATTTATTTTTTAAAAACAGCTCAATCGTGGTATAATTTGCATACCATAAAATTAACTCGTTTGGAAGCCTATAACTCAACGTTTTTTTTTGTAAATTTACAGAGTTGTGCAACCTTTACCACAACTCAGTTTTCAAACATTTCCATCATGCCAAAAGAGATCTCTCATGACCGTTTGCCCATGCTCACCCAGCAACCACTAATTGATTTTCTGTTTCGGTGGATTTGCCTTTTCTGGACATTTCATGGAATCACAATGATAAAATATGTGGTCTTCGGCATTCGGCTTTTCTTAACAAGCATAATGTTTTGGACATTCATGCACGTTCTAACATGAATCACAGCAGTCTGTTCCTTTCTGCTGCTGAGTAGTATTCCATTTTATGGGTGTACCACATTTTGTTTATCCCTGGTCAGGGATGTCTGGACTGTTTCCAGTTAAGCTATTATGAATAATATTATGAATATTCATGTACATGTCTTTGTGTGGACACATTTGTTCATTTCTCTTGGGCAGATTCCTAAGAATGTAATTGTCTCACCTGAAGGTAAATTTTTTGGGCTTCCCTGGTGGCTCAGAGGTTAAAGCGTCTGCCTGCAATGCGGGAGACCTGGGTCTGATCCCTGGGTTGGGAAGATCCCCTGGAGAAGGAAATGGCAACCCACTCCAGTACTCTTGCCTGGAGAATCCCATGGACGGAGGAGCCTGGTGGGTTACAGTCCACGTGGTCACAAGGAGTCGGACACGACTGAGCGACTTCACTCACTCAAGGTAAATTTAGGGCTTCCCAGGTGGCGCTGCTACCGCTGCTGCTGCTGAAGTCGCTTCAGTCGTGTCCGACTCTGTGCGACCGCATAGACATAGACGGCAGCCCACCAGGCTCCCCCGTCCCTGGGATTCTCCAGGCAAGAACACTGGAGTGGTTTGCCATTTCCTTCTCCAATGTATGAAAGTGAAAAGTGAAAGTGAAGTCGCTCAGTGTTCCAGTCTTAGCGACCCCATGGACTGCAGCCTACCAGGCTCCTCCGTCCATGGGATTTTCCAGGCAAGGGTACTGGAGTGGGGTGCCATTGCCTTCTCCGCCAGGTGGCGCTAGTGGTAAAGAATCCACCTGCCAATGCAGGAGACGTAAGAGACGTGGGTTTGATCCCTGGATAGGGAATATCCTCTGGAGGAAGGCATGGCAATCCACTCCAGTACTCTAGCCTGAGAATCCCATGCATGGTCAGAGGAGCCTGGTGCGCTGCAGTCCATGGAGTCGCAAAGAGGCAGACATGACTTAGTACCTGAGCATGCGTGCATAATGACTGTTAATACTGAGTACCTTCTCATCTGTTTTGTTAACCCTGCCTATGTTTTCTTTGGTATCTTTTGCCAATTTTAAAATATGTTGTCTTATTGGACTTTAAGATATTTTTATATATTCTTATAAAAATCCTTTATGAGCTATGTAATTTGTGAAACTTTCTTCCAATCTGTGGCTTGACTTCATTTTCTTTGTGTATGCAAGTGCATTCTCTCTCTCTCTCTCTTTTTTAAAATAATGAATGTGTTTTTATTTCTCTAACAATTTAAAAACTGTGAACATTTTGTGATTCAGCCACAGCCTTTGCTTCCGGGTGACTCCTTCATTGGGTTTCAATGTCTTTTTATATAACAGACTCCTGTTCTGGAAGGCAAGTTAGCTTTTCATCATTATTTTTGTCTACATAACATCCAAAGACAAATTCCACAGGGACAAGTATATGTACCCAGTGGTCGTGCACAACCTGAAGTAAATTCATTATCAATGCTGCAGCCTTAGAGCCAACAAAAACCCCATGACCAAGGGCACCAGCCGCTGGTGGCAGCTTCTTTTTTTAAATTGAAGTATGGTTGATTTATAATGCTGTGTTACTTTCAGGTGCACAGCAAAGTGATTCAGATATACGTTGTTGTTGCTGAGTTGCTAAGTCCTATCTAGCTCTTTGCGACCCCATGGACTGCGGCATGCCAGGCCTCCCTGTCCCTTACTATCTCCTAGAGTTTGCCCAAGTTCATGTCCATTGAGTTGGTGATGCCATCCAACCATCTCATCCTCTGCTGCCTTCTTCTCCTTTTGCTTTCAACCCTTCCCAGCATCAGGGTCTTTTCCAATGAGTCAGCTGTTCACATATATACATACATATGTACTATATATATATATATATATATGCACACATATAGATATATACTCATATAAATACTTGTTCAGATTATTTTCTAAGTCACTATAAGATATTGAATATAGTTCCCTATGCTTTAAGTAGGTCCTTGTTGTTTATCTAATATATATATATATATATATATATATAAATGGAAGTTCAGTTCATTTCAGTCACTCAGTCATGTCCGACTCTTTGTGACCCCATGAATTGCAGCATGCCAGGCCTACCTGTCCATCACCAACTCCCGGAGTTCACTCAAACTCACGTCCATTGAGTCGGTGATGTCATCCAGCCATCTCATCCTCTGTCGTCCCCTTCTCTTCCTGCCCCCAATCCCTCCCAGCATCAGAGTCTTATCCAATGAGTCAGCTCTTCGCATGAGGTGGTCAAAGTACTGGAGCTTCAGCTTTAGCGTCATTCCTTCCAAAGAACACCCAGGACTGATCTCCTTTAGGATGGACTGGTTGGATCTCCTTGCAGTCCAAGGGACTCTCAAGAGTCTTCTCCAACACCACAGTTCAAAAGCATCAATTCTTCAGTGCTCAGCTTTCTTCACAGTCCAACTCTCACATCCATCCATGACTACTGGAAAAACGATAGCCTTGACTAGACAGAACTTTGTTGGCAAAGTAATATCTCTGCTTTTCAATATGCTGTCTGGGTTGGTCATAACTTTTCTTCCAAGGAGTAAGCGTAATCTCATACTTCCCAGTTATCCATCCCTCCTCCCAACTCCTAATTTCTTTAATTCTGTCTTCTGGAGTGTGAGAGTTTTTAATTTTGGTGGGCTTTCACTTTCTTAAGATGTTTTAGTCCATCATGTTTTTTGGTGTTTTATCTAAGAACTTTTTGCCTAACCTAAAATCAAAAGAACTTTTCTCTCAGTTTTCTTCCAGAACTGTTTTAGGTTTATCCCTTGGGTTTAGGCCTATGATCCATTTTGAATTTTTTTGTATGTTTGTATGGCATATGATTGTGAGGTAGGAATTCAACTTCATTTTTTTTCTTTTCTTTTTTTTTTTTTTTTGCTTGAGGATGTCCATTTCTATTTGTTGAAAACACAATTATTTCTGCATTGAATTATCTTGTCATCTTTGTAAAAGAAACAACTGGCCATAAATGTAAGGGCTTATTTCTAGATTCTCAACTACATTCTACTGATCCATGTGTGCTTATGCCATTAGCACACTTTATCATTTACTGTAGCTTTGTATCAGCTTTGAAATAGAGAAGTATATATTCTCCAGCTTTGTTCTTTTTCCACATTGTTTCAGTTGTTTTGCATCCTGTGCATTTCCCAGTTCATTTCAAGATCACTTGTTTCTACCCCCAAATTTGGTGGGACTTACACTGAATTTATAGATCAGTTTTGACAGAATTACCGTCTTATAAATATTGAGTCTTCTAATCCTTGAATCTGAAATGTTTCTCCATTTATATAGACCTTTGAAACATTTCAGCAATGTTTTGTAATTTTCAGCCCACAAGTTTTACACATCTTTTGTTAAATTTATTGGTCTTTTATTCTTTATGTACAATTGTAAATGGAATTGTTTTTCTAGTTTTCTTTCTTCATTGTGCTTTGCCAATACATACAAATCCAAAGACTTTGTATATTGAGCTTCTATCTTGCTACCTTGCTGAACTCATCTATTACTTCTAGTAGCTTTTTGTAGATACCTTAGGATTTTTTAAACATAGGACCATGTTGATTACAAGGAAAGACAGTTTTATCTCTTCTTTTTCAGTGAAAATTCTTTATATTCTTCTTCTTGTCTGATTGCACTGACTAGAATCACTGGTAGAATGTTGGACAGAAGTGGCAAGAGCAGATATTTTTGTCTTTTTCCTGGTTTTAGGGGGAAGCACTGTTTCTTACCATTTAGTATAATTGTGATGTTAGCTGTAGGCTTTCCATAAATAACTTGGTCAGGTTGAAGACGTTTTCTTCAGTTTTTTGTTTGTTGAATGTTTTTTTATCATGAATTGATGTTGGATTTTGCTGTATCTATTGAGATGATAATGAGTTTTTTTGGTCCTTTATTCTGTTAACATAGCATGTTACATTAATTAACCTTCACACGTTGAACTGATCTTTCACTCCTAGAATAAATCCCACTTACTCATGATGTATAATTCTTTTTATATGTTGCTGGATTCAGTTGACTAGTATCTTGTTGAGGATTTTTTCCCCTCTGTAATCATGAGAGATATTAATCTGCAGTTTTCTTGTGATGTCTGTGTCTGGTGTTCGTATCAGAGTAATACTGGCCCATGAACGAATTGGTAAGTGTTCCTCAATCTATTTTCTGGAAGAATCTGAAAAATTGGTATTTGTATCTTATTTGAATATGTGATAGAATTAACTAGTGAAACCATATGGGTGGCCCTGATTAAATTTGAACGCGATTCATACATTTTTCAATGCGGGCAAAACAGAAATAGGTAAAAGAGCCATTGATTTCGTCTTTTAAAAAAAGCTTGTTATATGGAGATTTTCATTCCAATGTGGTTTTTTAAATATACAAGCATGCCTCATCTGTCTAAAAATGAGCATGCCATCTGTCTAAAACACAATAGAAAACCAAGACAAAAGAAAAATAACTTTCTAGTACTCAAAATTGATGCCCCATGTCCATGAATTTTACTCAATAGGAGAGCACCACATTATTCCATGGAGAGTCTATTTATTCTTATAGTTCATAACATCCTAATAGGTTTGTATATCTGGATTAGCTTTTTTTTTTCATTTAAAATGTGAATTTTAATTGTAAAAACTGTTTTGGGTTCCTATTTTATGGTAGATTAGAAGTCATTATTTGGAACCAAGTAGAGACTTCTTCAGGGGAAGTCAATGACAAGGAAGTGATTCTTATGGCTCTGACAGAGAGTGGAAAGGCCTAAAAATTATAAATAATGTGTAAGAATTCAAAAACCAAAACAGGAGACTTCTCTGGAGGTCCTGTGGTTAAGACTCTGGGCTTCCACTGCAGGGGGCATGGGTTCAATCCCTGATCAGGGAACTAAGATCCCACATGCTGCGTGGTGCAGCCAATAAATAAATAAACAACAATGTCAGGCCATTTATTGTAGGGGCGGTAAATATTTGCCTCAATTGCATTTGTAGGCACAGTGTTATAATAGACATTTATAACAATAAATTGGATACATTTAGAACAGAATGTTATGACCAGAAATAAATTTCCAGTGATTTGGAAAAACAAGAATGATTTCCAGAATGATTCACCTACTGGGGATTCCACATAGTGGGGTTTTACTAGATTCCCAATGTACAGAGTGATGAATGGCTGTGGCTGGCTTACATTGTAGTTGGCATTTATAGTCTCCTTTCTTAATAATGTCTGATCAGTGCAGAGTGAGGTTAGGCGGCTGTCTTAGTTGGCTAGGATTACCATAACAAACAACAACAGACTAGGCGACTTAAATGACAGAAATTTATTTTCTCACAGTTCTGGAGGCTAGACATCAAAGATTGAAGAGTCAGCAGTTTTAGTTTCTTTGGAGGCCTCCCACCTTGCCTTGCAGGTGGCTGCCTTCCTGACGAATCCTCACGCAGTCCTTCCTCTTGTACTTGCATTCTTGGTGTCTGGCTGTGTGTCCAAATTTCCTCTTCTCAGAAGGACACCAGTCAAATTGGGTTAGGGCCCACTCTACTGCCCCATTTTAACATAATAATTCCTTTATATACCCTGTCTTTAAACACAGTCATATTCCAAGGTACTGGGGTACTGGGGGTTTAGGACTTCAACATACGACTTTGAAAGGGAGGACACAATTCAACTCACAACAGGGACTGATCAAGAATAGAAGAGATCATAAACAGAATGTGGGAGAAGAAAATAACATTCATCTATGATCCTGGAGCCTCTAAGACCTATACCGTGTCTGTGACTTCCTATGTTGAGACTTCATAAAAGCCCACTGCTTTATTTGAAAAAGAACCAGTTAGTTCTTCCCTAAAACAAAACAAATATGCATCAAGTATGCGGTGGGAGGTTTAGGGCTGCATTGGCCGCCAAGAAAGGGCTGTTTGGGGGCAATCAGAGCGTCTGTTGGGTGCTCCGTTGCTTAACTCATCAATGGTAATGTGAAAGATGTCACTTTTCTGTCGTGCAGCAGAACTGGGAGACTTTCATGAAGAAACAGATAGGAAACACTTGGCACAAACCCGGTACTTACCGAACCAAGATGATTTAGAGAGCAAGATCGTGCACTTCCATCAGAAGCACATGTAAGTTCTCTCACTGGCACCTGTTTCCACCTGTTCCACTGGCAGGAAAGACTGAAGCCAGGGACAGACACTTAAAAGCAAGCTTTTAAGTCAGAGAAGCTTCACTTTAGTTCAGTTCAGCCGCTCAGTCGTGCCCAACTCTTCCACCCCAAGGACTGCAGCACGCCAGGCTTCCCTGTCCATCACCAACTTCCAGAGCTTGCTCAAACTCATGTCCATTGAGTTGGTGATACCAATCCTCTGTTGTTCCCTTCTCCTCCTGCCTTCAATTTTTCCCAGCATCGGGGTCTTTTCCAATGAGTCAGTTCTTTGCATCAGGTGGCCAGAGTATTGGAGCTTCAGCTTCAGCATCAGCCCTTCCAATGAATATTCAGGACTGATTTCCTTTAGGATGGACTGGTTGGATCTCCTTGCAGTCCAAGGGACTCTCAAGAGTCTTTCTTGACACCACAGGCTCAAGAAAACATTGAGTTCCTCTTGGAACTCTCGGGGTGGAGGTGTCATTCTTGCTGCATTTATTAGGCTCATAAATTCTTTCCCCTTGCAGTGGCAGGAGCCCAGCTGAATCTGACATTCTGCTACTGGACATAGCGAGGAAGCTGGACATGTATGGCATCAGGCCACACCCCGCCAGTGATGGTGAAGGGATGCAGATCCACCTGGCTGTTGCTCACATGGGTGTACTGGTGTTACGGGTAACAGCTCCTTTCCTTTAAAGTCCTCAGCTTTGGGGGGTTATCTTGGCTCAAACTTGAGTGTCCATTCCCAAGGTGACCCCTCCCCTCAATTTTACCACCAGCCAGAAAGGGAGGCAGTGCTTGGAAGAGTTTGAGGTAAGTTCCCTCCCCTTGATGAGCTGTTTCCTTTTGCAACCTAGAACTGACTGTTTTCTCAGAAGCTCACGTGTTAGATCAAGCCAGCATGGTGGAGAGAGGAAGTCAAGAGGCTCTTCAGAACTTTTAGACCCTACAGAAGAATACAGATTTCGGCATCCTAAAAGCCCAGGCTATGATATAAAGTGCATTCAGCCTGTCCAAATCCGCCAGAAACAACCCAAAGAGTTTCTCATTCAGTTACAAGTTGGAGGTGCCCAGTGCCCACAAGTAGGGCATTAGCGCCCAACCCTGCAAGAAATCTTTACTGTTAAGAGGCTCATCCTTTCCCCAAGATTCTGTTTTCCAGGTTAGAAACCAACTCAGGGCTCTCTGTCCTCCATCATCATTAATCCTCACGCCTAGGAATGTGGCCAGAGGCTATTTTCAACAGTTTTTCAGTCTGTTTAGAATATCTGTGAATATTCAGTGAATTCAGATCCAAGTTAAAGTTTAAGAACCTTCAGAATGATAGGCAGATACCTGGACAAGTTTGGGAGTGAACCCCTTGTGAGAAAGCAAGGGATGGCTTTGGACCCACTGACCTCTAGGACCGAATTATAGCACTGAAATAAGTCACAAAGCAGGTCAGGTACAGACTTGGCTACAAAAATCTTCACTTTTTATTTGGTTGTAAAACTTTACAGCATGTGACTCACATTGATGACCAGAAGACCCAATGGATCACAGGCATACCTGTTCACCCAGGAGGGAATTTTTACCCAGGCCACTCTAACTCTGATTCATTTTCTTTTTAAAGATAAGCAACAAGGATATATTATACAGCTCTAAGAAATATAACCACTATCCTGTAATAACTATTTAAGCTTTTTATTTAATATTGAAGTATAGTTGATCAACAATGTGTTAGTTTCAGGTATACAAAGGGATTCAGTTTTACATATACATGGATCATTCTTGCTGATCCTGATTCTTGCTATTTCCTGTTGCATGAGAGAAGTTGGTGAGGGTAGGGGGCCAAGATCATCATGTTAGCTGTGATCTCTTTCAGTGTGGCTACTTCTGCGGACAGTTGGGAACAATACAGATGGTCTATTTTGTCCCACATGAAATCTAGTCAAAGAATATTCATGTATTGAGTGCCTTCCACATGTTCTTCATTGTATTATTTTCTTAAAAATGTTTTATTGAGCTGTAATTTGCATACCATGAAATTCATCTGTTTTAATGGTACAAGTCAATGAGTTTGAGTATATTTATAGTTGGGAAGCAATCCATTCATCTTTCCATCAGTATATTTATTGTACATCCACTCTGTGCCAGGCACTAGAGGTACAGAGGTAAATAGGAATGATCCTGACTTCATGGAACTTAAATTCTAATAGGAAGACAGTTAAGCAAGTAATTATAAAAAACTGTGACATACTTTGTGCTAGAAGAAACATAGGCTGATACGGTAACACATGTGAAAGGGACTTAGCATTTAAGCGAGCCCAAAGGGATAAGGTTGGCAGATGAAGGAGGGTGTTCCAGGGAAAGGGCACATGGGCAAAGGCCCTGAAAAGGATAAAGGATGACATAATTAAGAAGCTAACATTAAGCATGACACATGGCTCCTGTCATTAAGATAGTCACAATTTATTTTGAAAGACCAGAGAAATAATGGTCAATATCAGAAAAGAAATAATCAAAAGCTAATCTATCATATTTACTTTAGTTGTACAAGTAGTACACACAACAGAATCACGTGGTATGTGGTTACCTGTAGAGAATGGTTAGATGGGGACAGAGACAGGAGCGACAGTGGTGGGAGTGAGACTTCTCAATATATTTATTTTTCTACCTCCTTTGATTTTGGACCATGTGAATAAAAACCAAAAGAGTTAATTTGTTCGGGTAGTCCAGGAGAGCTAAAGGAGTTCAGAGGAGTTGGAAATGTGTGTGGGCTGTGACAGTGATATAGAATATCCTAGACGAGGCGCTACCAGAGCTGGCAAGAAGGCTTGACCATGGGGAAGTCATTCTGGTAGGAGAATGAGGAGACCTATGGGGGCAGTGGGAGAGGTACAGAGTTGGATGGAAAGGTGTTTTCTGGGAGTAATGGGATCAAAGTCATCGTCAATATAAGGGCGAGAAAATCCAGCCAAAAGTTTCGAGTTGATTCAGGCAGTGAGTGAGGAGCTATTGAAGTCTTAGAATAAATGAGGTGGCAGGATAAATGGGATTTTTTTAAGCAGTTCAGTCTGGAAATATAGGAAGGGGTGAGCTTAGAGAAGCTATTCAGTTCAGTTCAGTTCATTCCAGTCACTCAGTCGTGTCTGACTCTGTGACCACATGGACTGCAGCACGCCAGGCCTCCCTGTCCATCACTAACTCCTGGAGCTGCTCAAACTCATGTGCATCGAGTCAGTGATGCCATCCAGCCATCTCATCCTCTGCCGTCCCCTTCTCCTCCTGCCCCCAATCCCTCCCAGGATCAGGGTCTTTTCCAGTGAGAAGCTATTGAAGTGCAGGTTTCCCCTGCTTCAAAAGTAGAGCGTTCCTATGAAACCTTTCCTAGCTGACATGGTGTAAAGTGAAGAAGCATTAACCTAAGGACACATCTTCCTAATGGATGCACAAGATAAATCAAGATAAAGTACTGGCTGGATCCTGAGCTGCTGAGTAGCGTGTAGTTCCTGGGGAAGGAGCATAGAGATGCCACTCTTACTGCTTGGCACGTGCACTAGTTTATAACACCTTGATGCAAAACAAATGCTGATTTTTATTTTTGCCTTTATTTTTTTGTAAGAGCAAAATTCCTCTTTGGATTTCTTTCAGTTAGTGAAAACAGGTAATAATGTGGGTTTTTCATGTAATAAAAGCAAAGTGGCACAAAGCAAACTTTTGAAAAGCAGGGGACCCCTCAGTTCAGTTCAGTCCCTCCATTGTGTCTGACTCTTTGTGACCCTGTGGACTGCAGCACACCAGGTTTCCCTGTCCATCACCAACTCCCAGAGCTTACTCAAACTCATGTGCATCGAGTCAGTGATGCCATCCAACCATCTCATCCTCTGTCATCCCCTTCTCCTCCTGCCTTCAATTTTTCCCAGCATCGGGGTCTTTTCTAATGAGTCAGTTCTTTGCATCAGGTGGCCGAAGTATTGGAGCTTCAGCTTCAGCATCAGTCGTTCCAATGAATACCCAGGACTGATTTCCTTTAGGATGGACTGGTTTGATCTCCTTGCAGTCCAAGGGACTCTCAAGAGACTTCTCCAACACCGTAGTTTAAAAGCATCAATTCTTCAGCGCTCAGTTTCTTTATAGTCCAACTCTTACATCCATATATGACTACTGGAAAAACCATAGCTTTGACTAGATGGACCTTAGTTGCCAAAGTAGTTTTTTCTGACTTCCCTATCCTGGTTAGAAACCTTTCCCTTCTTATTTGCATTTCAGGGCAGTTTTGTGTCCCACCTAGAATGCCTTCTGTGGCCATAGTAAAGTGAAGTCGCTCAGTCGTGTCTGACTCTTTGTGACCCCATGGACTGTAGCCCACTAGGCTCCTCCATCCATGGAATTTTCTAGGCAAGAGTACTGGAGTGGGTTGCCATTTCCTTCTCCAGGGGATCTTCCTGACTCAGGGATCGAACCAGGTTCTCCCGCATTGCAGGCAGACGCTTTACCGTCTGAGCCACCTAATACAACTGGATCAGTCTATACAAGAGATAGATCAAGGATAGCCCTGTTCATGTGATGCATTTTCCAACAGGTTCACATTGTCTTACAAACCAGCCTGTGCTGCTATTCATCCTGAAATCTGCCATGTGTTTTGTTATAGGGAAATACAAAGATCAATACTTTCAACTGGGCTAAAATCCGAAAATTAAGTTTTAAGAGAAAGCATTTTCTCATCAAACTTCATGCCAACATCTTGGTAAGTAGCTTTTGAATAAATTCTTTTACTTTCTACTCACTTGAGATTTCTTGGTTGTTTCTGCAAATGATTGGATTGTGAGTGGTGAAAACTGGCTGGCCCCAACCAGTGATGTGCTTCTTCTTTTGCCTCTATATAAATAAACCGGAGCTTTGGTCAGATTTTCACTAAAGGCAAAACACTAAGAAATCCTATTGGCAGTTCTGAATGAGTAAAGCGATAGGAAAATGGGGTGACTGGGATGAAAGGCAAGTCTCCTTAGATATCATTTTTCAGGGATTTGATAAGTCAAATGAGGGAGCCCAGATCTAAGACTGTGTCCATATTAATTCAGTTATTTGCTTGATTTTATAAAGTATTTTCATCTTTCCTGAAGCCAAAAAAAAAAAAAAATTGAACACCTACTATGTGCCAAATAACTGAACACCTACTCTTTCCCAAAGCAGGATGTGGGGATTGGGTATATATTAAGCCAAAGAAGCAATTATTGGGCAAGGCTGCATTGTACAGGTGAGACAAAAGGGGCTAGAAAGACTTTTTATGACTATAAAGGAAATGGAAGATATGTATCAGCTACTTTTTTGACCTAAAGATAATTCATGCTCCGGATCTTAACCTTAGATAAAAATATTCATGTGAGCAATTTAGAAGACTGAATCCAGTGTGAAGCTTGTGGAGAATCCCAGGGCTGTATCCAGAGACCTGGAGAGGAATGGGAGAAGGGGAGGAGCAAAGTGTATTGCGGGTATATAGTGAGTCAGGGGATGGGGCAAACTTTAAGGTCTGTAGGACCAAGCTCCTCTGCAGCAGATTAGGAGAAGCTAAATGAACATCACAGAGCATCATAGAACAAGGCAGCATAAAGAGGGAGAAATGTTTCTAGCTGGTATGTTATAAAGACTCGTGTATATGCAGTCATCCTATAAAAGGTAAAAAAAAAAATCTCCTCCCTCCCCCTTTCCTGTTGGTCATTTATAACTTCTTGTCACCTTGAAAGGGTGCCCTTTGATGTTCATTTTAACCTAATTTACAACTTCATAAAATGTTCCTGGCAGAGAAGAGGGGGTAAAAGGGGGTGTGAGGTGAGGAGGGTGTGCAGAGTAAGCTTGCTTCATAGAGAAGGCTCTGTTTTTGAGCAGTAGCCCTGTCTGTTCCTCGGAAGGTTGCCAATCATTTGATTTCAGTAGGTGTGAAGCCTAAAGGGAGCCAAGTGGAAAATCAGAAGCTGGATGTGGACCCTGGACCAATAGTTTGGCAGGCATTGGGCTTTGGTCTTTGATATTCTTGAAGGATGTTTTGCTTGATGGAAATTGGTTTATACAGGTGTTGTGCAAAGATACTTTGGAGTTCACCATGGCCAGCCGAGATGCCTGCAAAGCTTTCTGGAAAACCTGTGTGGAGTACCACGCTTTCTTCAGACTTTCTGAAGAGCCCAAATCAAAGCCCAAAACCCTGCTCTGCAGCAAGGGTTCCAGTTTCCGCTACAGGTAATTAAATATTGCACATAAGCAAACTAAACACGCAACTTCTTTTCAATAACAGGGAAGGCAGTAGGAACAGCTTGAATTCTAGAAGCAATAATCCATTTCAATCACATAAAGGATGATATCCTTAACTGGTCATTTTCTGTGTAACTCATTAAGTCAATATTTTCTAACAGAGAGGCAGGGGAAGGAGTACACCCCACTTACGGGATTAGATCAGAATTTCTGCAAGGATAGAGGGGCATATACTGTGGAGAAAATGTAGTCAATGAACCTATTGTTTTCCTTATGTGCAACTTACATGCTAGCCATGGGAGGGCTAGTTCAACAACATCCTTTTGGTTATGGTTAGGCAAAAGATAGGGTGAGAAAGCCCTGTAGGGCCTAAGGGATTAAAGAGGTTGAGCAATATGGTAGTAGAGGCTCCATACTACACGTTAACACCTTGGAGAAAAGGAAGCGAGGTTGAAATAAGAACTTGTTTTTACTTGAACCCACCAGCCTAGGAATTCTTTGAAAGACACTTTCAAACTCTTAGCTAAGATAAAAATTCTAATTCAATGCTTCCTGTAAAGGATTTTTCAAGTAGTAGAAGCCTGCCTCAGTAAAAAGTGGGATTTTTACAATGTACATATTTTTATGGAATTGTTCCAAAATATATTCTACAAATCTCTGTCTTCTTAAACAGATGATACTAAGCATGTTTCGCCCTTTTCCTAATGACCTGAGTTATTATAAACAGAGCTTATTATCCTCTGCCAGCAGCTGTGGTACAGCAGCGACCTCAGGGTGGGGGTAGCATGTCAGAGCCTGCACCATAGTGATGAATGGCCCTGACTTTGGGGGTTTTATTATGCTCATGATTTCTTTTTTGGTTCCTGTGTTTCTCCCAGCAGTCGGCTGGTTTTCTTTGCTAGTGTATGTCTGACTGGAGCAACTTTCTTCTACTGTTTAGTTAGGTGTTTTTCTCCTGTCATGGGTTGGGAAACCAGACACATACCCTCAATAGAAACTATGTGTAAATTTGGAGGAAGGGGAAAGGCCTTTAAGGGAAAGTATATTAGTTTTCAAGGCCAGAGTTTGTACCTGTTAAATAGCCCTGATCAGGTGCTTTTAAAAATTTTCTGTGTTCTGAGTAGTTGAGATTGCTCTGCCTGATTCTTGGATGAGTATTATTAACATGCTGGTCTGGCACGCTCCAGTCCATGGGGTCGCAAAAAATCGTACACAGCAACGTGCTCAGAGATACATGACATACGTCACTCCTCCAGACTCTTTTGATTTCAACAACAAATGATGCTTTTGAGTTTTAGTATCCTACTGGCTTATGAAGAGCATTCATAAAATAGTTTACCTCATTTTTCTCACAGTGGAAGAACCCAAAGGCAACTTTTGGAATATGGGAAAAAAGGGAGGTTGAAGAGCTTGCCATTTGAAAGGTAACCTGGTTTTGTTTCTCTCTGTGATGGTAATTTTTTAAGTTGAATTTAGACTGTTAGAGGGATCCTGTATTCACATGAAGACTATTTCAATTCTTTCTCTGTTTGGGGATTTCAGGAAACATTACCCATCTCAGTACCATGAACGACAGTGCAGGTCCTCCCCAGACCTCCTCTCTGATGTGTCAAAACAAGTAAGGTTTTTTGAAAATTTCTTCTTCTTTACGTAAGTGTAATGCATCCACATTTCAAATGCTTCCAAGAATGGATTGTGCCAGAATCTCCCAGTATGTAAAAAGGTGTAAAAAGATTACTGTGATCAAATAGGCTAACTTCCTGGAGTCTGTCAGCTAAAGATCTCCAGCCAATAGAAGATTGTTGGGTACATTGTGGTGTGTACTGTATGGACTGACAAGATCTGGGCAACCTGTATTGCTAACATCTTGCAAAATGCAGATCCAAATGAATTTCTATGGCTTTCTATTTCTGAAACTAAAAGCTTTGCCTTTTTACCTACGAAAATGTTAAGTCTTAGAGAAGCTATGAGATCTTGGGTTAAGATTTGAAAATACTTTTGCTATGTCATTTTGTTAATTTAAGAACAAAGTGCTATTCTCTTGGAACTGTGAGATGATAGCTTCATTTGAGTTTTATAGTATGAACCATGTTCATTTTTCTTTTGCTCTCCCTTAAAAAAATCTAATTAGAGGTCTCATAAACTCTGTCTTCATTCAAGTCAGAGGCAGTTTTTATCTGAAAGGAATCAGACTTCTAATGCTGGAAGGTACCATCAAATGTTTAATCGTCTCCTGCCATTCACAGCCCTCCTCCCAACCATTTTACAGAAGGGAGGGAGGAGGCTGGAACAGTGAGGTTAGGAGACTTACTTGAGGTCACACAGCAAGTAAAGACAGAGCCAAGCCAAGACCAAAAGGCAGAACTCTTGGCTTGTGAATATAGCTACTCAGCCATACTGCTTGAAGTACAATGCTGGGGCTCAAGTAGATAGAGAATGTCGAGTCTGGGAGTGTGATGGTGTTGAGAAAGAGTAGTGTTATGACTATTTTTCAGCACATATATTGGGATGCGGTCCAAGTTAGAACCTTTTATGTATGTATTTATCAACCCTGGCAGAGAACATGGGCAGAAATGACTTTGTGAAAAACTACCTTTGTGAAATCAAAGGCTGATTTAGATGCCTGTCCCCACCCCAACCAAATGGCTTTTTCCCTTCTTTCACCCGCCTGTCCTTTCTCTCAAGGTGGAAGAGCTGAGACTAGGCTATGGCAGTGGGTACTACAGAACCGTGAATGGAGTGCACGCCTCTGAGCCTGTGCTGGATAGCAGGAGGAGAAATTCCACAGCGGAGGTGACGTTTGCAGCTGAGTTGGAGCATTCCAAACCAGAGGCAGATCCCATATCATTACCTCAGTCCCAAAGCAGTTCCTCTTTCCCTTTTATTTATACAGACCCAGTCTTTACTGCTGACCCTGATCCTGACACTGATCCCAGAGACTACTTTGAGGAAAGGAGTCCTCTAAGCTCCTTCCAAACAAGCTCTAAGTTTGCTGACAATCCCATGAGCACATCTTCTGGCCTTACAAGCAAAGTGAGTCCAGCAAGGCAGCTTACTTACACAGATGTGCCCTGTATTCCTTGTACTGGTCAGCAGGTTGATATTATGCCTCCCCAAGTCTTCTTTTATGTGGACAGACCACCCCAGGTGCCCAGACGGTCTCCAATCATGGCAGAGGGAAGGGAAAGACCACACAGCTATCTACAGCCTACTGCAGTGAAGTCAGCCAAAAGAAGCCCAAGGAACATCAGAATGAAGAGCTTTCAGCAAGACTTTCAGGAACTCCAAGAAGCTAAGGCCAGGACCACTGGCAGGAGCAATGTGAACGTAGATCTAGAAGAGCAGGATCCAACTACAGAAGATGCATTTGCATATAACATTCAAGAGCCAACCCCTAAACGTTCCCAGAGCCAATCAGACATGAAAACGATCCGATTTCCTTTTGGGTCAGAATTTAGACCTTTAGGGCCTTGTCCTGCTCTCAGTCGTAAAGCTGACCTGTTAACATATATGTTTGCAGAGCAGGAGTTTCCAACAGTTTTAATGGATCAGGGAGCTACAGAAAGGTATGTGCCTAGTGAATCCAGTGATTCAGAGTCAGAGATTCTTAAACCAGACTACTACTCTTTGTATGACAAAGGCATACGGTCACCCATGGCCAGAATCCGCTTGTCTTCTGGTAGTCTACAGCTAGATGAAGAAGATGAAGATGTTTCTTTCGATACATCAACTGCTGAAGATAGGACTTTGCAAAAACCATGTAATTACTTTTTAGCCTAAAATGTGAACCCTATGAACATGTCCAGACCAATTCCATGTTACTCACTTAGGTGAAACATAAGGCACTTTCTACAAAAAACCATTTTCTTTATTATTATTCACTAGTATTAAGGGAATCTTCTAAGCTTGGGTACCTAGCTTATGAAAGATCCAGCTACTGCCTCATTCCTCAAGCCTCTCTTCTATTTCCTCTGAATCATTCTGGAACATGCCCTTTCCTCACCAGCCCTGAGGCAGGGTGAGGTGGGTATCTGTCATCTCTATTATACATTTCCCCATAGAGACTTTATAAATGAAGGTCAGGCTTCTCAACACTGAAGAATAGTAAGAACAGTAACAGTATGGACTGGTATACAAAACTGGCTTCTGATATCATTTAGTGATAACAGACTGTGACTGTGTTGATCATTTTGTTCTTAAACAACACTGCAACTAAAGGTTTCAGTCCTCCTTATTTGTGTGGGGCCCAGTAAAAATGGTCCTGTTTTATGTTAAAAGACTTCAATTTTTATAACATATATTAGGGGGAGCGTGGCCCTCTTGTACTTCAGGAACAGAAGGAACATAGATCCTTTCAACAGAATACAAGTTTATAATTAATCTAGGACTTGGCAGAATTCTAAACCTTGGAAATTCATGAACTGATCAGTTTCTAAAACCAGTCATCTGCTGATGAGGACAATATGATGTTTGACTTATTCTCTATTCTTAACTAGCTATAATATGTAGTGAAAGATAAAAGTTAACATGTTGGTCTGTTTATCTAATTTCTTCTGCAAGAATTAATTTTTTTGCCATCTCTTGTTGCATGCATGTAGGCAAGAAAATGAGATGAATAGCATTTTAATAAAGAGTGACGGAAACCCATTTACTTAAAAAACAAGTTGTAAGTATGAACTTCCTTTTGTTTTAATCAATTTCAGAAGTGATTGTCTCTAGCCTATAATTAAGGGAAGGCACAGTTAGAGAACAAGGAAGAGGAGGGAAGCAGGTGAAAATGTATAGTCAGGGATGGAGAAGTGGCAGAAATGGGGTAGCTAAAAAGAAAAAGGATAATACTCCACACTGAGTTAATGAACCAAAATTCTATTCTTGACCCATTCAGGATTTCTCTATTATTCCCCCTTGAAAGGTATAGCATTCTATTTGAGAACTTTATCTTCTTTTTTTATTTTAATGGTAAGTACAACATATTTACAAGATAATATTAGGTAATGACATCAAAGAAATGATGCAATTATACAAGCAAGTTATTTTTATATATGACTGAATAGATAAAAGATAGATGGAATAGTTTTCTTACTCTCCTAGCCCTTACACCAGAAAAATCCCTTTTAATAAACCTCACTCTACTGCTTTTCAACATTCCAGCACTTTCCTTCCTGCTTCTGGAACCAAATCCAATAACTCACAAGTCTACAATAGCTATTTCATAATAAGAATATATGAAGCCCAATCACTTATGTATTAATCATATAGATACTCAAAGCTACATTAAGTTAATCTCTGACCTTTTCTATTGGAAAAACCCAAACTCCTTTATGATTATATGCTGTTTCTCATCTCAACTTCCAGAAATCTTTGCAAAATTTGTTCAAATACAGGGTTCAAATCTGTATAAGATTTCCTAACAAAACTATATTAGGGTGACCATATAATTTACTGTCTAACCTAGTAAGGATATTTTCGAGTGAAAGAGGACTCTATTAATAATTTTGTCAGGACAGGAGGCAGAAATCATGACAGATATTCAAGCAGGACAGAAATCAGATATTCAAATTATAGTCCATTGGAACTATAATCAATGCATAATAAAATTGTAAAGAATATCTTCTAGTTTCCAATGGAAACTCTGATGTTAAAGTTCCAACAATAAATGAAAGGGGAAAGGAGAAATAATTTGAAACAATGAAAATACCATACCCCTCAAGAAAACAAACATTAAGGACCATGAAATTTAAATATTTATTTTTAAATCCCCCCAAAACACTGAAGTATGCTTACCCAGAAACAGTTTACAGGACTAATAACTAAAATGAATAAGCAATACAATTTTCTATTCATAATGCAGCTGTGCTGAAAGTTTCAAATAATCAATTTAAAAATTTGTTGCTTTTACTTTTATAAAAATATTCATTTGACACATGAGTTGCAAAATTATTACCAGGCCTCTACAAATTATAAACGGTGATTGAGTTTCAGTTAGTTAGCAGGTGAAATTTTTCACTGAACTATTACTTCAAAATAAAATGTGTTAAAAGTAATTATTACAGTATAGGCACCAATGAAAACATTTTCTTGGCATATGACACAACAACAACTTATTCAAGTGTCTGTATTATTACAAAAGAGGAGGAGGTAATGGCCACTTTGACTAAAAACTTATTCTTCACTTGAAGAACATCTTCTAACATTTGGCAATTATTGAGCTTTATTAAAATGACTTTTGTGCAAAACCCAAATTGTGCAGATCCAAACAATAAAACATAAACTATCAAAACTAATTAATATCAATAATTCTACAACTACTGAAATACAGCCCCACTTCAGAACTTAGGCAGGCATAATATATATACTGGGCTTAACAGAAAAGGGTATTACCCACGTAACAGTACCATAAATATAACTGAAAATTAACTGTACAATCTAACCTACCTTTGTACGGACAGAAATCATCCGGTACTATGATTATTTTCATATGAATTAGAAAATGCTTATTTAAATACCCTCTCAAAAATGAACAAATGATGCTTACGTATTGGACAGTTATGAAGAACAAAAATGTATAAATAGTTTATAGGACATTTTAAGACCATGACAAAAATATGCTGGTGTAAATTATATTCATACCTGTTGACCAGGTATTTATAATCACATGATAATCAGCTTTTTTTAAGCTCCCCAAATCCACTCATATAATATGCGATTTGAGTTGGTTTTTAAAATGAATCCTTATTCTTCCGGTATTACTGAAAATTCATCCTTGGCTAATTGGTATTGCGTTAACTTCCCAACCATGTTAAATAAGGATCAACCATCTCTTCCGTAAGAGAAAGTAAATACTGCACACAAGAGGTACCTCTGTTGCTACATGTTGCCTCTAAACACTACAGACGCAGGGCTCTCAAATGTAATCATTATTGAGCTGCCTGGAATATCATACCCACTTTGTAGAAACATCAATACTTTTCTAGGTTTCATTTCTAAGAGCTTATCAAAAACTTCTGTCTTAAGAATGTGTAACTTGTTTCTGCTTCCCCACCAATAGTCATTTTTAGAATATGCTGTGTTTAAAACAAACTTTTTGAAGCTTGATGATTATAAAAGTTGAATATTTATGATGACTTTGAACAACCTGTATGTTTCATGACTGTACAGTTAACTAAAGATCAAAACGTGAAAAGTATTCATCCTAGTAACTTAAGTAATAATGATACCTAAAAGCAAAACTGTCTCAACATTTACTAGAATACAGGTGAAACTATAGTATTAAAAGTTACTCCTTACAAAATAATCTCTTTAAAATAGAAAATGATAAACACCATCACAAAATAGTTGAATAGCTTCTTCCAAATCTTCAATGTTGCAAAGATCCAAAAGGCACATGGAGCTCATGAGTTAAGCATTGGTAAGCTTGAAGTAGCTTTGGTGGGTTTCTCTGGGTCCATATGAAATAGAAGCCAATAACGAGAAGTTTCTTAGGGGGATTCATCTGTCGAACACCTATAAAATTAGGAAAAACTTAAATGATGTATAAGTATGTGTGTGTCTATCTTATATCTGTATGAACTCTCCAGTGTAGGAAGTGATTGAGCAGACAAAACTGTATTGGGTCTCATCATACAGATGCTAAAACATAAAGAAGTTAAAAAAAATCCCTTTTGTGTCTGATTTTACAGCTTCCAATTGATTTGTTTGATTTGGAAAAGAGAAGGGAGGTTTTCATTAAAAACTAAGGGATTTTAATTAGCCTCCAATTAAAATAAATAAATTAATTTAAGAAAAACTAAGGGATTTTAAGAGGGGTTTTAACTGATGAATATAAATAGGCTTTATCAGCTAAAAAGATCTAGGAGAGTATGTTTTACGGCTGTATAGTTTGTTCCAACTTGATTCCAGCGGCATCACAAATACAAAGAAATATAAAGATATGCTGAGAAGCCATATAATGAGATTAAGGCTAAGATTAGTATTGCTTTATAACTTGCTTGAGCTAAGAAGTTGTGTTTGTATATACATTTTTAAAGGGAATTTAACAATTAAATGTAAGAACTTTACTGAGTGTGTACAAAGTTAAAGCAACAGTTCAAGAGACAGTACAGAAACTGAAATCAACCATAAGAACTTTTCAGAATCTTTATTTGAGTTTCTCTACCTAAAATCCTTTCCTTAACTTTTCCTATGGGGGTTAAACTTAATGAACTATAGCACTGAAACTGTGACTAGCACTGTGATAAGAACAGCAACAAGAATGAAAGCATTCCTAAATGGTATTTACAAGGGTCCAAATAAGAATATGCCACCTGACCTTTTGTCTATACTCCTACTAACAAAAAAAAAGAAAAAAAAAGGGGAGAAAAACAACCAGGCCATTTCATTCAGTGGAAAACTACCTTGTAATATGTGCAGATAATTCCAAAAGCTAATATTTCAGATGGGCGGCAAACAAAACAGTTTTCAATTATATGACTATTAAGAATTGACTTTGTTAGGAATAACCAAAATAAGTAGGTAATCATAGTATCACATCATAAATGAACATCCAACAGAAAATGTCAAAAGTTTTTTAAAAATGACATTTCAAGCTTACTTTTGAAATTTTTCAATTAATTTCTTCACCATTTTATCTGTAATGCCAGGACAGGCAGCTTCGGCCACGGCAATACTTTTCTCCAGTTCTTCGATTGCCTGATTCCTGCTTGCATTATTCTCATCCTGCTGTTTAAGCTGAGAAAGATCAATAGCTATAACATTTAAAATTACTAAACTTCTTGAATTAGATAGCCAAAGCTGATGAGTCTGTACTTACTTCAGCAAATGCAGGTGTGATTATCATAGACAAACAGCTCAGGGTTTGTACAAGATCTTGCTCCTTTGAACAAATATTATAGATTATACACATGAAATTAAAATAATCACTCATGTGCATTCATTGGAGTCCTCCTCAAAAAAGACCCAATACAAGGCAACTCTCCATACTTTCTTCTCATCACTCATTCCCATCCATCGTCCAGAGGCCTCTAACTTCTAGGATTACAATTAATATGCACAATTCTATTTTAAAACATACCAATGGCTACTTAAATGACTTCTATGACCTTTTCTTAATTAGTTTGAAATGAATGGCAAATGAAACATACTGTGGACCACAGTGAGGTAGACAAGCATTTAGGGGTATTAAATTCCAACAATTTCTGGCCATCACACTGTCTTATTTTATAGTTCGACAAAGTCTACCAAAAGGAAGTGATCATCTCTGTATACATACTGCCCCATTCTGTAGTTTCTTAGGATCAGGCTTCTTTCGCACAGTGGTAAAGCTCCATTCAGGATGAGTATTATTTTCCCTGCTGGTGGACTCCCTAAAGAGATTGCCAAAGATATTTCTATAAGTTCCCAAATGACACAGCTTGGGGAAAATACCAAATCAGTGCAGACAGATTCTGAATGGATAATTGCCCCAATGTATAAAAAAATAATTTGATCTCAGTTTCAAATACACACTGCTTTCTGCTAAAGAGTAGCAATGGTACCCAGCTCTAAGTATATATCAGAATCACATGTGAAGGTCTCTTACTATATATAAAGCCCTGGCCCAATCCCTTCCCACTGACTAGATCAAGATCTCCTGTAATGTGGCTTGTGGTGGTTTTTTTTTCATCTTATTTTATATTGGAGTATAGTTAATTTACATTTTTAAAGGCTCCAAGAGTGACTAATGGGCAGCAAAGGCCAACAACCATTAGAACAGAATAAAGACAACTACCTTGGTACTTTTTAGACTTTTCAAAAGTTGGACAACTTCTCATAAATGCAGATATTATCTGAAGAGATTTGGTGTTGCCTTTGTGTCAGTTCAACTAGCAGAGGAGTAAATTCTGGTGTAGCCTACAGACTCTGTAGTCTAAATTAAGTTAAGGAGTTACAGGCTCAAATGTTAGTGTAAATGCTGTAGTTAAAAAAATAATGCAACTTTTTAGGGGGTACAAATCAGATATAAATGAATATTTCAATGTACTAGTCTGATCACAGTTTGGTACATGGCCAAGAGGTGAGAAACGTTAGTTCTCCAGAGGGGTTTTACAGGTTGCCAGGAAAGTATGAGAAGACATTGCTCTTTATCACTTTGGGCAAGCTAATAAAACACTTTAAATGCAATCTTGTTCCAAAATTTTGTAATATGCTCAAATATCCACTAGGGGTTAGACTGAGACCATTTAAAACTAAAGAAATTCACTTCTAAGGAGAAAAAAAAAAAAAAAAAACGTGTTTCCAAATTCATTGTACTTCACAGACCACAATTTTAAAAATTTTCACAATTTCTAAAGTCACACTTTAGAATAAGGTTTATATTTTATGCTAGAGAAAACACATCAGCTCACAGTAACAGATATGAAATACTAAAATGGGCTGTCTACATAAAAAGTAAACAATTGGTACGTACGAATCAGACCCGTCAGAATCAGATTCATCATCGCTGTGTCCTTCTGCCTTCCATCTCTTAAATCGATCTATCAGTTCAGTCAGATAAGAAGTCTTCTTTGAATTTTTTACAATGAATTTATGTTTCAGAAGTTCTTTAGCTGTAGGACGCTAAGGAACAAAAAAGAAAGGATGCACCAATATGTCTAGGCTTTTTATGATTGCAAAGAGTGATATGAAATCATTATGAAGTTGAAAGGTATAAAAGTTTGTCTATAGATATGAGGATAACTAAAATGCCATAGGACAATAGCTAATTCTATTTCCGAAGTGGCTCAAGGCAACCAAATTAAATTCACTGCTTTGGTATCAATTTGCTAAAATCCAGTGGCAAAAGGTGGCCTATGTACCAGCAAACAGGCAGGCAGGGCTTTCTTCAAAGTAGAGAAACACATGATAGGACTTCGATAATTACATAAAAATTTTAAAACAAGATCGTGCATTAAAATACTTTTATTATATTTACTGTAAATTGGAATAAAAAGGATGAAAACTAGCAAGGCTATAACTTTCTTATTATCTGCACACATCATATGACCCCCATATTAATCCCTTCTCCATCACACATTAAGTCATATTGCACCTAAATAAAAATATCATGTGTTGTGGGGGATATTTCCTCCCTAATATTTTATTAATATCAGAATATTCATTAGTAACCTACGATAGTTACATCCAATTTAGAGATAGTTCTTGTATATTTTAGTTTCTCACAGTTATCAGGCAACTTTATTTTAAAAACAAAAAAAAAACTGTAATCAAATTTGCCAACTAAATGAACGGAGTTCACTAGACTTCAGGAAAAGTATACAACTTCATGTTGGAATTTCTGAACATTAAAAAATCGTGAAACACCAACAACTTTTCATGAAAAATGAAAAGAGTTGAATAAGAATCATTGTGCATAGTTATACTTTCTTAATGACATCCTAGAAAATGAACTTTATTTCCCCTTGAAATAGGAAATGATCAACAGAATGAGGAAGATGCTAGGGAACATAGCAAAAAGAGAAGATGCAGGGCAAGGAGGGAAGGAACTACGGATCTTGTCAACAACTGAACAAAATTAGCTACACAGACGGGACAGTCAGGTTCCTGGATGGTCTGTAGACAGTTTCCACAGGCATTGTATTCCTTACTGTTGAACAAACCACACTGGCTCTATGTATATCTGATCACAGAAAACAACGGTCATAGCACATATACTCACAAATGATGGATCTTTGTTCAGGCAAGCATCAATAAACTCCTTAAAGGATTTAGTAAAGTCCCCGACAAGAGTTGGAGGATTGTTTTTTGGAATAAGAAACAGAACTCTCATTGGATGCATGTCAGAGTTAGGTGGTTCTCCCTTGGCTAGTTCAATAGCAGTAATTCCCAGTGACCAAATGTCAGCCTAAGGTAAGGAGGAAAGAACAATTACCTTGAAATTCCATTCTAACATTCTGCCACAAAATAACCCATGGAGTCTCATGGTCATACAATATTAAAATGTCTCAAGAAATGTGGTGTTAATAACTTTTTGATGGAATTCATTTTTTAAGAAAAGTATCAAATTCCCTACTTTGTGCCAGGCACCGCATTCCAAGCACTGAGAATTCGGGTGGTGACTAAACCAGACAAAAATTCCTGCTCTCAAGAGGCTTATGTTCTAGTAGAAGAGAAAGATAAATGAATAAACAATAGGATGTCAGATGGTATTAAGTTCTGTGAAGAAAATACAAAATCAGGATAATGGAATAACGAATGACAAGGTAAAAGGGCTACAAATTTGCATGGGATGGCTAGGGAAGACTGTTCTGTGTCAGTAATATTTAAGCCGAGACCTGATTGAGAGGAAAGTTATTCCAGTTAGAGGGAGAGGCAAGTGCAAAGGTCCTGAGGCCAGAGGGGACTTGCTGTGTTTATGGACCAGTAAAGAGGCCACTGTGGCTGAAATGGGTAGAAAATGGAGGAGAGTGGTAGGCGATGAGGCAGAGGTAGACAAGGGCCAGACAGCAGACAGCCATGTACGTGGTAGTAAGGACTTTGCATTGTATTCCAAGTAGGATGGAAGGTCATTGAAGGGAAGATCCAAATATTCAGTATTACCAGCATCTAGGGAACTTATGATTTAGCAGCAAAATTTGACATGGCTCTAGTTATAGAAATACTCTAAGAGGAAGGAGAATTGAGGCAGTTTATTAAATAGGATAGGATGCTATGTAAAACAATATTAAAAACAAAATAGTTTATAGGTAACACTTCACTTTTGAGTCATAAGCTGACTGCTGGATAACTTCAGGAGCCATCCAAAATGGTGTTCCCACAAAGGTATTTCTTTTAATTTGTGTATCCGTCAGCTGGCCAGCCACTCCAAAGTCAGCAAGTTTCACATCTCCTTGCTCTGAGAGCAAGACGTTGGCAGCTAAGAGGGAAAAGGAAACGAAAAAAACCTCAGCTTCCTCAGAATGCATCTATTTTTCTCAGGTTCATATTAGACTTCTGTATACCTTTTATGTCTCGGTGAATTTTCTTTTCAGAATGCAGGTAGTCCAGACCTTTCAAAATTTCCTTTAGCATGGTAGCAATCTGGAACTCATCAAATGGACCAGCTCGCAGCTTAGGGGAAAACACACGCACACACATGTAAAAGTTTGAAACAATAAGGTTCAAACTTAACATTATCTTTGAAATAAGGGAATTGCTTATATATAATGAAACAGTTCTGTTTATTAAGCCAGTATTTAAACAAATGAGAAAATTCTTAAGGGTGAAGAGAGTTAAGTCAAAGGGCTAAAAGGGTTTTCAATGATTAGATTTTAATGATTAGATTTAATCTTGAAAGATAATGTAACTATATATTAGCTTCTAATCTTGAGGTTCTTAAATATTTACATTAAAGATCTAAGGAACATGCTTAAGTAATGACAGGTAGAAAAAATATATCAACTACTTAAATTTTGGCATTTGCTGTTTAAAACATTAAATATTTACACTGAACTGATTTTTAGATCAGATGGTCCATAAGATTTCTGCAGCAACCCAATTTGATCATATGGGTCAGCTGTAGCACCGTTCTTAACATTTACATATTTCAAAAACATTATAAAGCAGAGACTTTTTGGAGACTCAGATTTAAGTTTTAGCTAGGAATATAATAATTAAACTATTCAAGCTTTCATTGTAAAAAGAAATTCAAATCATGGAGGGATATAGTTTTTCAAATAAATGTAACACATTTCTCTTTCTTTCCCCATCCCTGTACTAAAGCCAGTGGTTTCAACTGCAATACAAGGAAAGCAATGATTAAGTTTCAGGAGAATTTGTAATGGAATATCTGAAAATCTCTCTTTAAAATAAATGGTTATTTTAAAATTCTGGTACCTCATAAAGCACAAACAGTGGACTGTATAATATTATTACAGGAAAGGGTGGGAATCTAAAGTCAGAGCTGAGGTAGAGCTCTGTTTGCTGGAAGGAGGGAAGAGGTGGTGAAAATCAAACATTGCCCACTCTGCCTCACACTGGGAGGGATTCACAGCTCTTTGGCACCTTCTGTATTTCATCTTTCATGAATGCCATATTTATTCTGAATAAAGGGCACTTTCATGTTGAGATTTAACAGCTTAAAATAGAACCCATACTTCGGTCTCACTATTTAATATTAACTATGCTCTGGATATATAGTATACTTCAGGGATGTTTATAGTTCAGTAGGTGCCTTTCCTAGGTAACATTATCTATTTACTTTCAAATGTATCAACTTCCACCCCAAAGTATCTATTTAAACACCAGTGATTAAAGTCATCTAAAAGGTGAAAATGGTATATTATTTTATTGATTGCTGGTAATGAAATTCTGAGGTACTACCAAAGAACTTAAAGATAAATGTCAAGTAATACTACTTAAGACTAGTACTTTAGTATCATTGATTATAAAATGTTGACAGGGCCAGAGGAGGTATATTCTCAGTCACTTAGAAAATTGGGCAAGGTCCATATTAAAGGTACTAGCTATCATTCTGAAAGATTTCTAAAAGTGGTCTGAATAATACAGAATTTTAAAAATATACTTAAGTAAAAACAAACGGAAAAGTGGTTCTACAGACACATTAGCTTATCTGGTATACTTAGGTCCAGTTTAAAATTCAATGCAATCTCACTTAACTGGGTACTGGAGGAGGATGGGAAGGGCACTTCCGTGGCAGGGAAATGGGAGTGGGGTGGTGGCAGAGTTGGGTTTTTCTTGTTCATGTCAGACAGAAAACTATCCCAAACCTTGTGGTTAAAATGTTTCCTTAGCCATGATGATAATGATCAGAAGAGGAGAAAAAAAGGAGCTGGAAAGAGAAGGAAAGTAAATAGATGGAATAGAGGTTGCTTTTTAAAAATTTCCAATGTAACCTTGGGAGAGATGATGCCAAGATCCTGGTCCACTGTCCTTAGAGTGCACAATGGAGCTTCTCTCCAAAGACTGAAGACTTTACCATGTCTCTAATAGCTAACACATCTACCCCAGGACAGGGTGCTGGCTTTGTATGCTGTGCCTTTGCTGTCAACTGACCATATTCGAGAGGGACATTTGCAGGCTTGGGGGTGTTCTCCCATACTCCTCTGACTTCCAGCCAATCCCTAATACAGCATGTTTTGCTATGCTTTCTCTTATGGTTAGCATATCGTTTCCAACTTTTTCCCCTGGTGCTCATGTTTTATTCTCTTAACCTTATTATATGTGTTTTTGTTGTAAGCCACTGCAATTTTTATTGGAAACAAGTGAGGTATAATCAATTCAATAAAATAATGTACATTATGCTCAAAGTCTGTTCACACACAACTAATTTTTTTGTAAGAATGGGAGGAAATCTTGAGGTATATAGTTGTTTTCAGTTGCTAAGGTGTGTCTTATTCTTTGCAACCCCATGGACTGCAGCCCGCCAGACTCCTCTGTCCATGGGATTCTCCAGGGAAGAATACTGGAGTAGGTTGCCATTTCCTTCACCAGGGGATCTTCCCGACCCAGGGATTGAACCCGCATCTCTTGTACCTTCTACATTGACAGGCTGGTTCTTTACCAGCTGAGCCTTTGGGGAAGGTCCATATACTATATAGTGTTGAACATAATTACTGGTCATAATCATATTACGCTATCAGGCACCAGTTTAATGGGATGAACACTTTTTGCCCAGCATTCCTTTTAATTTCTCTTGTCCCTGATAGCAGTGCCCTCCTCTAACCCTGATCCTTTCTTAGATTCCTCCAAACGATAGCATTCTCCTAAATGAAGAAAGTGTATTCTCATCATTTGCTCTCCGTACAAAGTCGAGTCAATGAAGTTTATAATTAAATCACAATAGTATTAAGTGTTAAAGCTAGAAAAAAGAAAACTAGAGAGATTACTCATCTAATTTCTTATTTGAACATCTGAGGCACAGGTTAAATAGTCTGCCCAATATTAGCCAGCTAGTCAATGGCAGAATTGGGAATAAGATCTAGGTCTCTTGATTTTTAGCCACTACACAGCTAGAAACATTTCAAGTTCATTGAATTTATGCTAATTGTTATTTTTTGACTTAGGCAGAGCTCAGAATGAGATTAAGATCTCAAAATCATTTCATTCAGAGGTTTCATAAAACTGCCCCAGCTACTCTTGGGGGACACAGATTGTATTAGTTAGGGCTGGGCCACTGTCCACTGCTTCCTGTTGCTATCAGAGATTCTGAGGAAAGCAGTGCACTGGTCTTGCCAATGCCTACAAAGCAGGGAAGTGACATGGTAAACATTTTGGGGGGCCAGTTAAGGTAACTGTGATAAATTTGGAAAGGATTCTTAATATTTAAAAAGTAGGAGGAGGCTGCTAGAGCAATTGTGAGGCTTCTTATGGAGCTAATGAATAAACTATTGTTTAATCAAACTACATGACAAATAGAGCTGAGATCATTTAATGGTGAGAATGAGACCTGACTCCATATGCATGAAGGACTATCAGCCAAAGAAATACCAGTTATGTTCTCTCACTAGACAGGAGAGAGAAAGAAAAAAAAATGAAATGGAGCTTTAGGATCTAAGAATTAGATTAGATACAAGGAAGGATGGCCTAACTCAGCAACTGATTAAACTGAGATGAATTCCTAGAAGATGCGGCTCTCCATCAAGTTTAATTACCATTTCTTTTGAATGGTTTAAATATGGTTCTGTCTAAAGGAAGGAAAAATCGCTTATGGTCATTTCTGTTCATAGGATTATTTGAAACTTTGCAAGTACTGGCATTCAATATTAAAGGCTTTAAAAAATATTTGATCATTTTCAGTCAGAAAAATTCATTTCTACTTTAAAAAAATAAGAATTAAAACATTACTCGGTGATCTTAATCATCAAAACACTTTATTTTTAGAAACAGCAGACTCCAATTTCAAAGGCAGAGCATATTATATAAAAGTCATATAATATTAAAGATGGAAGACAACTTAGTGCAACTTCATTTTATAGGACGTCAAGTCCAAGGATTTATGTGTCTGGCTCACAGTCACAGACTTAGTTATAAACTGAGGCAGCCCTACAAACTCAAACTCCCATAGGCCAGCCCAGCAGTCATTCTATTACACAAAGTTGTCTCTAGTCATTCATATTGCATTTTAAATACAATGTCATATTAATAAAAATTTTAAAGAGGGAGGGACAACACTGATAGAATCACACCACTTGGGGGAAGACAACCAGTGTTTCTCAATAACATTTTGTGCACAAACACATCTTCATTTATTAGAACTTTTCCCTCACACTGCAGGATTTTAGCAGCCTGGTCTGCTAAAATGGCTGTGGCATTTCCAAGTCATTGTGACAAAAATGCCATCACACTTCCAAGTCACCTATGGAGAGGCAGAGAGAACTCTGCAGAGAGCTGGGTCTGTAGGGCTTCTTGGTCAAAACCCAAGAACCACATTTAAAAACAGTTATCTGGATGATATCTCTTCAAAAATCTAAGAACGCTCAGTCTTCTCAGGGATAAACATGTAAAGTAAAACATGAAACTGATGGCAACTCTCACACACTCATTCCTAATTTGGAGGGAATTTTATTACGCTGTTTGCATTTCTTATATACTTTAAGAACGCCAGCAATGTGGAGAACCTGCAATACAGCGGAATCTATGTTAAGAGTAGCAGTACTGAAGACAGTGAACATATTAACTAAAGCAACCACTTAGCTCGCCCAAAAGCCAATGCTCACTCCAATTAAAAGAGAAAAGTGAAAGTATGGATGTGTGTGTGTAATTGCTTAAAAATACTTACAAGATCCAGCGCTGAACCGCCACCCAGGTATTCCATTATTATCCATAATTTTGAACCCTGTGAAAACCATGAAATAGCTTAATAATTATAAACCTGAGCCAAATAACATAGCATAGCATAAATGTCCAATCTGACATACTAATGTACTGGTTCTAAAATATAGGTTTAAAATTAGTTGTTTGGAACTCAATATATTTTTCCATAGACTATTACAAATAAGAGTCAAGTCCTAAGTCTTGACTCTCCCTGAAACCTATTGAATGTATGATATAGCTAAATATTAGAAATGACACATTATTGTTGCTTATTGTCGAACTATTAGCAACTTTAATAAAAGTTAGAAAAAAAAACCCATAGCTTTAAATTATTATTTTGAATGATGCTGCTGAAAGGAAATGAATGAGGAGGTAAATGCAGACTTGTAGAAATTCTGAATGGGGCTTCTGAGTGCTTCCCATGTGATTTGAGAGTTTGAGGACACTGGGTACTATACCTTATTTTAGTTTTTGTTTTAATCTACTTTACAACTTTTATCAGCCACGATTAATGGGCATTTTTTTGTACACATGTAGACACTAGTAAGAACACTGTAGCCCCCTCTCCCCCAAGGTAAATGGATAAGAGAAAGGGAATGTGTAGCTTGAAGAGCATGATGATTAATCCAGGTAAAATTAACTTCATTGTAAGTTGTACAATAGGAAATGGAGCTCATAGAGGGAACACACATATTTGAATTATAAAACAGGTGTGGACACACACACACTATTCAGTTGTATCAGACAAAATTTGGAAATCATTAAATTTTCTTTCAGCTACAGTTTGAAATACTGGAGACATCTCTCTCTCCCCATAACATTTCATGAGTGGTATTCTCTGAATTTTTTTAGGACCACAGAATTGACTGGAAGCGGAATGGTTGGTTTTATTATACTGGCAAATAGCCAAGCTGTGAATGGATTGTATTCCAAAAGTCCATCTTTTTAAAGAAAGATGTTTGGGATTTGGAAAGCAAGCATTTTGCCATAAAAATAATGCCTAGGTTCCTGGAGCAGTCCCCTCCAAAAGACAATTTAACACAAAGGTATCCATAGTATACCTGCAAGAACACCAGAGAAACTATTTATACCATAACAATGTTTCTAGGGGAAAAGTGGATTCAGTGTCTTGCTTCATGTTGGGATTCCGGGAACACATTTCTCACCTTTCCAGTCCCACTTGCAGGATAGATTCTCAAGCTATTGCTGGTAGTCCTGAAACTCTAAAATCCTTGGGAAGTAGGAGTTCCATTCAAAATTTCCAAGTGTCTCTGGGGCTTTATGATGGCAGAGAATGGACTCCAGTAAAATGATGATGGGTGTTTAGGGGACACTGTAGTGTGGGGAATAGGCTGTGGCCGAGAGTTAGGGACTGGGGAAGGAAGGTTCAGTTAAATTAAGATGTTGACACTATGTAGGATGTCTAAGAGAGAGAGGAACAATACCCATCTTGACACCCGCTCTCTCCTGTCACAACAAGCTAGCTTGAGCTTAGGAGAGAGAGTAGCATCTATAGTAGGAACGAGAGAAAATGAATCCCCATTACAGTGAGAGGGCAGAAGAGTTCCAGGAGGGATTCATGCAGCTCTCAGAACATGATAACTGAATCGTTCCTCACAATGCCATACAGCCTGAGAAGCTTGTCTTTTGCCACAGTTTGTTTCTAATAAGTACTACATTCTACCTCATGAATTCAGATTGCTCCCCATGCACGTGACATTTCAAAGAAAAATTAAAAGATCTTACAAAACATGTTTATCTGTTTTGCAGTTCTGTGTGAATGAGAGCATCTGTTTTCCAAGTTAAAAACAATGTGTGGCTTTTTTTTTTTTTTTGGTACCAATTGAAAACAGAGACTTACCAACTGTCTGTTCGTCACTAAAAAGTATTCATAGAAAGCTTAAAAATGTCATTAACCTTATGACTAAGCAACTTCCAGGTCTGAAAATGCTTCCTCTTTGCAAGTGAGCTATTTGGTGGAACTAGGACTCTTCCTAAACAGGCAGGGAAGCAGAGCTGTCTCATAGGTTTTCTGGGTGCTTCCTTCTGACCGTCACTTCTGCAGACAAGTGTCGCTGGAGGATGGTTCTATGTCTGGACATTCAGACGACTGTGAGGCAGGCAGAGGAACTGAAGCAAAGTATGACTGGGCACAGGCAGGAACGGCAAGCTAGTGGGGCTCCTGCCTACTCACGGATGCTTTCCTTGTCCACAATGGGTCTTAATGAAAACACCAATCACAAACCAAAGCTGACCAAAAATCCCAGATCCTGTGTTTGTATTCTTCTGGAGAACTACAACTATTACCTTTGATTTCTGGTAAAAGATGTTTGCATTTGAGAATGCAAATATTTGGTTTATTCTTAAATAATTTAAAAGCCTAAGATGATATCTACATAGTGGTTTACAAATCCAAACGAGCCAAGTGGCTCTAAACCATAACCATATATCCGGCACATTTAAGCATAGGAAGTCCCTGCAGGGAAAATGCCACTTTTCCAATTATAAAACGACCCACACGTTTTAGCAATGGGTTGGAAAGAGTAAGTGTAAAGTCCTGCATCAACATGGGTGGTAAGTTAGGGGTCAGGAAATGGCTCTCTGTTCCAAAATGCAGAAAACCTAAAGAGTAAGTACTTCAGAGTTATACTGTTTACCGGGGAGAAGCTGGAGTCTAGTTTTAACAAATCACTGGTGTCTGGAGTATCAGCTCTATTACCCCATGGGGCCTTTGAACGCCACTGTGTGCCACTAAAGCAAACATTTGGCCAAAGGGGGCAGAAATGCTACTGTGGACCTTGGGATTCATTTGTTCACAGAAAAACAAAAATTTAAAAGAAAAGAACATGTACAATACCCATGATATGTATTTTCAAGATAACAGATCATAGATCAAGTTCATATACATGAACACAGATCAAGTGTATGTTGAATTAAGCAGGTTGGTCTATGAAGCAAATAGCCAAATCTAACACTGACCACATGAACCAGCATATGCAAGTAAGATAAACAAGTCACCACTGGGCAAATGTTGTATGATCCCACTGATCTGAGGAGTCTAGGGTAGGGAAACTAAAGACAGAAATTAGAATGGTGGTTACTAAGGACTATGGTGAGGAGAGAATGGGGAGTTACAGATTAACGGGTATAGAGCTTTGGTTGAGGAAGGTGAAAGCATTCTGAAGATGAATGGTAGAGATGGCCACACAGTCACTGGAGTGTATGAAATGCCACAGAACTGTACATTTAAAAGGGTTAAAATGATAACTTTTGTGATGCATATTCCACTACAGTAAAAAAAAAAAAAGAGACAGAATGTAAAATTTTAGAGAGCTGCAAGGAATAGTAGAGATCACCTTGCCAGAATTTTACCATCTGAGATTTTTTTCCAGTCAAGAATGCCTTGTCTATACCCCAGTCTCATATCCCAGTTCAGTTCAGTTCAGCTGCTCAGTCATGTCGGACTCTTTGCAACCCCATGGACTGCAGCATGCCAGGCTTCCCTGTCCATCATCAACTCCCAGAGCCCACTCAAACTCATGTCCTTTGAGTCAGTGATGCCATCCAACCATCTCATCCTCTGCTGTCCCCTTCTCCTCCCACCTTCGATCTTTCCCAGCATCAGGGTCTTTTCCAGTGAGTCAGTTATTTGCATCAGGTGGCCAAAGTACTGGAGTTTCAGCTTCAGCATCAGTCCTTCCAATGAATATTCAGGACTGATTCCCTTTAGGATAGATTGGTGGGATCTCCTTGCTGTCCAAGGGAATTTCAAGAGTCTTCCTCGACACCACAGTTCAAAAGCATCAATTCTATGACGCTCAGCTTTCTTTATACTCCAACTCTCACATCCATACACGACTATTGGACAAACCAAAGCTTTGACTAGATGGACCCTTGTTGGAAAAGTAATGTCTCTGCTTTTTAATATGCTGTCTAGGTTGGTCATAACTTTTCTTCCAAGGAGCAAGCATCTTTTAATTTCATGGCTGCAGTCACCATCTGTAGTGATTTTGGAAACCCCCCAAAATGAAGTCTGTTACTGTTTCCTCATCTATTCGCCATGAAGTGATGGGACCAGATGCCATGATCTTAAGCTTTCTGAATGCTGAGCTTTAAGCCAACTTTTTCAATCTCCTCTTTCACTTTCATCAAGAGGCTCTTTAGTTCTTTGCTTTCTGCCATAAGTGTGGTGTCATTTGCATATCTGAGGTTATTGATATTTCTCCCAACAATCTTGATTCCAGCTTGTGCTTCCTCCAGCCCAGCATTTCTCATGATGTACTCTGCATATAAATTAAATAAGCAGGGTGACAATATACAGCCTCGACATACTCCTTTCCCAATCTGGAACCAGTCTGTTGTTCCATGTCTAGTTCTAAGTGTTGCTTCTTGACCTGCATACAGATTTCTCAGGAAGCAGGTCAGGTGGTCTGGTATTCCTATCTCTTTAAGAATTTTCCAGAGTTTGTTGTGATCCATACATCAAAGGCTTTGGCAGAGTTAATAAAGCAGAAGTAGATGTTTTTCTGGAACTCTCTCACTTCTTTGATGATCCAACAGATGTTGGCAATTTGATCTCTGGTTCCTCTGCCTTTTCTAAATCCAGCTTGAACATCTGGAAGTTCATGGTTCATCTACTGTTGAAGCCTGGCTTGGAGAATTTTGAGCATTACTTTGCTAGTGTGTGAGATGGGAATGGCAAATCACTTCAGTATTCTTGCCTTGAGAACCCCATGAACAGTATGAAATGGCGAAAACATAGGACACTGAAAGATGAACTCCCCAGGTTGGTAGGTGCCCAATATGCTACTGGAGATCAGTGGAGAAATAACTCCAGAAAGAATGAAGAGATGGAGCCAAAGCAAAAACAGTGCCCAGTTGTAGCTGTGACTGGTGATGGAAGTAAAGTCCGATGCTGTAAAGAGCAATATTGCATAGGAACCTGGAATGTTAGGTCCATGAATCAAGGAAAATTGGAAGTGGTCAAACAGGAGATGACAAGAGTGAATGTCAACATTTTAGGAATCAGCGAACTAAAATGGACTGGAATGGGTGAATTTAACTCAGATGACTATTACATCTACTACTGTGGGCAAGAATCCCTTAGAAGAAATAAAGTAGCCATCATAGTCAACAAAGAGAGTCCAAAATGAAGTACTTGGGTGCAATCTCAAAAATGACAGAATGATCTCTGTTCATTTCCAAGGCAAACCATTCACTATCACAGTAATCCAAGTCTATGCCCTGACCAGTAATGCTGAAGAAGTTGGACGGTTCTCTGAAGACCTACAAAACCTTCTAGAACTAACACCCAAAAAAGATGTCCTTTACATAATAGGGGACTGGAATGCAAAAGTAGGAAGTCAAGAAACACCTGGAGTACAGGAAATTTGGCCTTGGAGTACAGAATGAAGCAGGGCAAAGGCTAATAGAGTTTTGCCAAGAGAACGCACTGGTCATAGCAAACACCCTCTTCCAACAACACAAGAGAGGACTCTACACATGGACATCACCAGATGGTCAATACTGAAATCAGATTGACCATATTCTCATATTCCAACCCCTATCAAAATCATACTCAAGACCCATTTTAAATGCTACTCCCCAGTTTGGGGATTAGTATACTTGATAAACCTACTCACAGATAAGTGGGAGATATGAGGGAAGTTAGATCCACCTATCTGGAGCTAAGGTGAGAGGCTGAAACCAGAGACAGGAATCTAAAAACTGTCAGAATAAAGTAGATGAGATGGATGAGGGTGAAAATGCAGAGTGAGAGGAAGACACAGAGGAGGTACCCAATTAATAAATATCTGCTGCATTGAGTCTAATATGAGGCTTCTTATAGGTGTATTATAGGAAATTTAAAACGATTCTTATTTTGAGTGAAAAAAAAAAAAACACTGAAAAAGGAGGAAATATTTCCCTCTCAATTTCCTTCAAGTTGCACCAGAAAACTAAATTTTTTTTAATCTAAAGAAAATTCCAGAAATATTCCAGAAACATTCACCATACATTGGGAATAAGCACACACAAAAGTCTCAGGAAAAATAATAAGAAAGCTGTGTACAGATCCTATTCTGGAATATTTTACCTCAATCACTCAATTCTTTTTTAAAAAATAAATATCAGGAGTTGTGGTATATGGAGGGGGGCATATATCCTCAACATAAACAGAAATCTAAAAGCAATTTTCAGCAGCACATAAAGGCATGATTCAAATTCTATTCAATGCCTGAGTGACCTTCATTTTAAGATTTACATCGAACTAGAAAAATATTTAAAGATTATAAAAGATTCTTCCAATATTATGAGATCAGAAGGGAAGGGTTTGCTTATTTTAGCACCCTTCATAAAGACTAACTTTGTCTGTCAAGAAAATCTGCACTGAACTAAAATTAAAGGAAAATACTGCGGTCATACTGATGTGTTTATCTGGTTTTTACTCTTGTTTTTAAAAACAAAGTTATACAGTGAGCTCAGTCAAAATGAATACCCAGTACATTTTTGCAAGTCTCACGAAAAGCACTACAACTATATACAGTTTCAGAGAGCATATAATTTTCTCTCAAATGCAATAACTTTTCCTCCAGCTTACAGTGAGGTCCTGGTTATATCCTGTATTAGGACAACCTGAGAAGAACCCAGTATCCTACTTTATTCAATTAGCTTGACTCACAAAATCCCCCATGTTATCTGAAATGCAAGGATGGGCCACAATAAGAACAGAAGTCAACTGATAATGCAGTTCTCTGACGGTACTTAGAGGATGTAGCCTTGAGTTACATTGACTGCACCAAGCCAAACCCTGTTATATTTGATGTGATTTTAATTTTTAAAAAAAAGCAAGCCTGAAAAGTCACACTATGTCTTAATATAAATGGAAAATAAACAAGGGGTTGATTTAAGAAAGTAATTTAAATAAACAGTATTAAAGAGTTATAAAATTATAATTCTTTTGCTCTCTGTGTATATACATATACCCATAATGAGACAATATGTGTGTATGTCTGTGTACAAATAATCTAGACACAAATAATCAATACCAGCCATCTGAATTTCTATAATTTTATCATGAATTAACATGTTCTTCAAAGTAGTCTTTCTCATAATGTACTTTAATGATCGGTTAAAGAGATAAAAATAATGCAGTTTAATTCTTTAAGAAGACATCTTGGATAAGAGTTCTGTATCCTAAACTGGCCTAAAAATATTCTGCAATCAAGATTTGGAGAAAACAGACTATCAGTTATATTAGTTAAAAGATTAAGTATTTGGGGGATGACTGGTACGTGCATACTATGAGGGAAATTTTTTAAAATGTGAAATCTTAGGAATAAATAATGCAAACCGAGTTACAATTCATTTTCCATGGGAGTATTGACTACAAATAAAGGTTGTAAGCAACCAATGGGGCTTCCCTGGTAGCTCAGCTTGTAATAAATCCACCTGCAATGCAGGAGACCCTCGTTCAATTTCTGGGTTGGAAAGATTCCCTGGAGAAGGGCATGGCAACTCACTCCAGTATTCTTGCCTGGAAAATCCCATGGGCAGAGGAATCTGATGGGCTATAATCCATGGGGAAACAAAGAGTCAGACACAATTGAGTGACTAAGCACAGCACAGCACAGCACAGCAAAAGCAACCAGTAAAAGTCAATACCATGTCAGTACACATTTTAAATAGGGCTTACTTAATATTTTGAGTCAGTTACCAAAAGTAGCTTATCTGGTACAGATGCCTAAAAATAGCAAGTGTTCAGATTTGCTCCAGAGTGGATCTGAAATTATAAGGAGTAAACCAGAATGAGCATGTGTGCACACACACACACCACCATTACCACCACCACCAAATTTCCTGGGCTGCCTACAACCACGGGAACTAGAAAGGGGACCTAAAACTACTGAGACTGAAGGCCAATAGGATACTGAAACAAGGAATCTGACCTGCTAAATAAGCTTTTTAGGAAAGAATATGAAAGCAAAGTACACCACAAAGAATCAAGTAATTATGTACACAGTAAAACAGAGTAATGGCTAACACTCCAAAGTATATTGGATATGAGTTACTAGCAGTATTACTGCCTCCTGTGAGTCTTTCCTTCATACCATAATGGGAAAAAATGATAGAAGTGACCATTTGCTTATTTATGCAAATGGCACCTTGGGCCTTGTATGCATTCAGTCACAAAATCCACACCATTGTAGCACAAAATGGGATTGTAAGCTCTTCAAAGGCAGGAGCTGTTCACTTTTACATCTCCATAACCTAGTACAGTGTGACACACAGTGACTGGTTATTTAATGATTCATTCTACTATGCGTTAATTCCACAGTCACCTAATTCACATACTCTTAGACTAAATTAGCCTCTGTTGGGAATTCCCTGGCGGTTCAGTGGTTAGGACTCTGCACTTCTACTGACAGGGGCTAGGGTGCAATCCTGCAAGCCACACAGCTTGGCCAAAAACAAAAAAATATTAGGCTCTATAAAAAGCCAGGGAAATTGATAATGAATATCTATATGAGTATTAACTAATACAGTTTATCCCAGCAGAACATAAAAGGATAAAAAGACAGCATTAACTTTTGTGCAGGCCAAGAGCCTAATGGGTTATAAACACACCCTTCTGGCCTAGAGATAGACAAGCAAATAAACAAAAAAAACCCTTCCCTCTTATAAGCCCTGAAAATCAAAGATCTAACTAATACTGCCTTCCTCTGAAAAATATCAATATGGGGATATATTTTTAAATTTTAAAATAATTTAAACTCTAATCTAAGCTAGATTTTTCTAATTATTTATTGTTTATATTTCAATAGATACAAATCTTGACTCTAACTCTGGAACCCAAGAACTCACCAAAGAGTTTTCTGTGATGCAGAAATACCTCCACCTGCTGGAATTTTAGGTGTCTGTTAATTCTATAACCCTGGAAACTAAAAATCCAACTTTTTTGGTGGTGGGGTTAGATATTATTCTATTTAATTACATTTCAACAAGTATTTACCATGTGCTGAAGGTGTGCCATGCCCTGTGCTATGTGATGTGAAAACATGACAGGTTGAACTAAACTCCCTGATATCAAGAAGCTCACAATCTAGAGGGAGGGAGAGCTGTGTAAATAACCACCATAACTTAATGGAACAAGTGACATACTTACAATACATATGCCATCAATTCTGAGGTTGAGATAGACTGGGCCATTGAGAGTAATGTGTGAAAGTCCAGGAAGAAAGCTCTTTCCTGACAAAGGTTATGTGTCAAGGCTCAGCTGCCTTTCTGCTCCTCTATCAACCCAAAAGTTCAGGTGTGGAAAAACGGTACAGCTGAGTACTGGATGTATTCAGGACACAGCTGCTAAATCTAAATCTATTTTGGCCCTACAAATGGAGCTAGATTCTGCCTGAAGGCCGAAGGCTGCCAAATCCTAATTTAAGACACTGCCTTTCAAAAAACAGAATTAAAAAAAGAAAGAAATACTCATAATGAAAGTACCTCATGACCTAAATGATCCAGTGCACACATTACCTTTAAATATGATCCATAGTATTTCGTTACGTATGAGCTGTCGCACTGACTCAAAACCGTTATTTCTTGCTGAATGTCTTCAATTTCATCTTCGGCTTCCTCAAGGTCTATGATTTTAATAGCAACCACCTGCTGGCTACGGTTATCAATTCCTTTGAAAACTTCTCCAAAGGAGCCTTTTCCAATGCGTTCTAATTTCGTGAAGAGCTCTTCTGGATCGGCTATATTATTCTGAGGGGGCAGGGAGAGAAGAAAGGGAAGAACACAAACATTTTGTATCAAAGTTTTAAATGAAGGAAAATAAATCATGTAAGACAATATCACATTTATCTAAAAGAAAGCATACAAATTCCCTTGACTCTCCACACACGCTTTGTTAGAACAACTGTAACCCAAATGGGTAGTCCATATTCTACTGGATCACCCACATTAAATGGGCTTAGCTGATCCTGCTATCAGAAACGATCTCATACAGCAAATGTTGTCTCTGGTGCATGCCAAAGGGCCAGACTCTTTTTAGAATAAAGCAGTTGACTATATACAATTTACACATTAGTAAAATGGTAGTGATAGTGAGAGAATACCTAACCTACTGTAGGTAGGGGCGTCATTAAAATTCTTACATTCCACCAGCAAAATATTACCTTTAAACTCTCCGACTTGGACAACCCAATCACAGCACCTGTACTTGAAAACCACCATGTAAACAACACACAACACAAAAGACCCAAGAATCTACAAGTCTTTTTTTCCTTCTTCTTTATTTGGGATCCTATCTGTATGTGTGGCTCAGATGGTAAAGAATCTGCCTGCAATGCAGGAGACCTGGGTTTAATTCCTGGTTCGGGAAGATCCCCTGGAGAATGGAATGGCTACCTACTTCAGTATTCTTGCCTGCAGCATCCCAGGGCAGAGAAGCCTGGTGGGCTATAGTCCATGGGGTCATACAGAGTAGGCTATATGACTGAGCAACTAACACTTTCAACTTTCATTTGTATGTAATGCTCTCATCAATGGCTGAAAATAAAATTCCAGAATAAGTCAATATTTTTCTACAGAAAAATCTGAACCAAGCATAACTTTTCAGGTTAACAAATGTATTGGCAAGACTTAGATTTTATAACTTCACTGTCCTTCCCTGACTCAGAAATATCCTTTATCTAATAGTGCATAATTTTTATTTCAAATTTGACTCCCATAGGATAACCCTTAACCTTACTTAAATTCATATTGCTGAATATATACTGCTGATCAAGTAGAAAAAAGGATTTCCAAACCTTATTTCCAAACCAAAAGTCATGTTATTAATTAATTTTACTTTTTCATGGAAGGGCATTTTATTTTAAATATAATAGTAGTGTGTACATGTCAATCTAATTTATACTTAACTGCCTTATTAGTCTACAACTAAAACTTTACTTTGAATTCCTTCAAAATATAGAAGAATGTTATATAGTTCTAACTTGTCTATATTTAATTTGTTAATTGCACCTAGATTATCTGTTCATTTATTACAATTTAACCTGGTCATCAATTTCAGGAGGCAAATTATAGAGTTATTAGCATGTTCCTCTAATATCTTTTTTATTAGACAAATAGATCATTAACATTAATTTTCTCTCAAGTTCATTGTACCATCATCACCAAACAGACACAGTAAACTGCCCGCTTTTGAGTAACTTAAAAACTTATGACTGATTTTAAAGAATTTCACCAATTTTTCTCTTTTCGACCTGCCTAAAAGACAGTTTACACATGACCTGCTTAATTTACAAGCTTACCCATTCTCCTTGATTGGACTTTTTCCATTTTTAAAAGACAACTTTCCATGTATGCCATAGTCTCTTTGGTGTGGCAAGCTACTTGTTATCTCCACCCACCTCCAGTACTCACATGGGACAAATACATCTTCAGCTGCCCATATGGGCTTTAAAAATAGTTTAGACTTCTGTAAATTGCAAACGTTTCTTTAATGCCAACATTTTGTTATAAAATACCTTTTACAAAACTTGAGTACCATCACTATTGATTAACTTGGTGCTTAATTTCTTACCAAGACATTGTGATTACTATCACATAATAGCTAACCCACAAATTATTCTTCCTACTTTCGGTAATGGTTCCTTTCTTTCTAGTAGCTTGTGGCAAAAATACTCACCAAACAGCTCAGTGATAGGTTCATCACCTTATAGTTCCCTAAATTCAGTGAATTTGGAAAAATAAAAACAGCAAATCTTTCAGGTTTCCTGATGTAACTACAAAATACTCTTAAAGTTATAAATATACCATTGATTAAAAAGTAGACAATACGGACTTTCTGATAACACATTCTGGACCAGGAGTATATTAACTGTATAATGAGATTTTTTTTGTTCTTGGAAGAAACAAAGATTAAATCCTAATCTTCCTAATTCATGTTTTAAAAGGATTTGACTGAAACAACCACCCCGAGGGAGAACACAGCTGTTCTCGCTTTCTATAATAAATGGGTTCCTGAAAGTATGTAAATCAAAGATTTAAAAATCAAGTCACATTTTGAATTTTAAACATGCTCTGAAGTGAATCCTAACTCATCAGTGTAATATAAGATTTTAAATCAAGGAATGCAAAATTGGAAAAGAGAAAGATCTATCATTTATACATTTGCATTTCCCAATCTTTCATTGGGGGACTAAAATATTATTGTTTGGGGGTTTTCTCATGCAAAACCCCAACTTTCAGAGTGAACGGAATCTTGAAAACAAGTTTTCACTAGTTATAACCTCACCTCCCTGACTTTCTAAATCTGGGATAGATAATACCTAAGTCCTAATTCCCCATTCACTGGGTCACCAGCTTCTGAAACCAAAGTATCCTAAGTCTTTATTAAGACATATTTCCTCCTGGCTTTTCATGCAAGGGTAAAAGTCAAGTAAATAAATGGTAAACACTCCAAGCAATGTAATTTAAAAACCACCTTATAAAGACGCTGGTTTGCCCAATCATTCACATTCACTCTTCTTTAGAGCCTCTAAGAAAATCAAGTCAACTCCCTCTCAACCCAAATCAAATATTCTTTTAAGAATTTTTAAATGTTTAAATCTATCTCTATTGCAAATTAATTTATTGCAATATCTGTGTTTGCATTGCCTTCTCAAAGCCATAGCCCAGGAAGAAGCTCTAAGTTCTGCAACAGCAAAAAGGATGAATGGCTAAATTCATGTCACATTTACTATTAATAACCTCAGATATACAGATGACACCACCCTTATGGCAGAAAGTGAAGAGGAACTAAAAAGCCTCTTGATGAAAGTGAAAGAGGAGAGTGAAAAAGTTGGCTTAAAGCTCAACATTTAGAAAATGAAGATCATGGCATCTGGTCCCATCACTTCATGGGAAATAGATGGGGAAACAGTAGAAACAGTGTCAGACTTTATTTTTTTGGTGCTCCAAAATCACTGCAGATGGTGACTGCAGCCATGAAATTAAAAGATGCTTACTCCTTGGAAGAAAAGTTACGATCAACCTAGATAGCATATTGAAAAGCAGAGACATTACTTTGCCAACAAAGGTCCGTCTAGTCAAGGCCATGGTTTTCCCAGTGGTCATGTATGGATGTGAGAGTTGGACTATGAAGAAAGCTGAGTGCCGAAGAATTGATGCTTTTGAACTGTGGTGTTGGAGAAGACTCTTGAGAGTCCCTTGGACTGCTAGGAGATCCAACCAGTCCATTCTAAAGGAGATCAGCCCTGGGTGTTCTTTGGAAGGAATGATGCTAAAGCTGAAACTCCAGTACTTTGGCCACCTCATGCGAAGAGTTGACTCATTAGAAAAGACTCTAATGCTGGGAGGGATTGGGGGCAGGAGGAGAAGGGGACGACAGAGGATGAGATGGCTGGATGACATCACCGACTCGATGGACATGAGTTTGAGTGAACTCCAGGAGATGGTGATGGACAGCGAGGCCTGGCATGCTGCGATTCCTGGGGTCGCAAAGTGTCAGTCACGACTGAGCAACTGAACTGAATTGAATGGTAGATGATTTATACATGCTGCACAAAAATGGGTCTGTGAAAATGAAAACCTCAGAGATCTACCTCAGGACATTCTCGCTATTCCTAACCTTTATCACCTGTCCTTTGCTGGGATTTGAACTCTTCAGCTATAGGTACATTGTTGCAAACTGAAGTCTTAGACAGACGGTATGATCACCACTAAAACAACAATGATAATAACAACCTTTTACTATGGAAATATTCTTAGAAAGTCCAAAGGGAAAAAATGAAGGATCATCATCTTGTCTCTCATGGAAAGCCAGGGGCAGATGGGTAGGAGATCAAGATGGCAGAGTGTGAGGATTCTGAGTTCACCTTCTTCCATGAACACATCGAAAGACATCTACATGTGAAACAACTCTTGCTGAAAACAATCTGGGACCTTTATGGCTCATCTACAACCAAGGTTACAAAGAATGCACAGAGTTGGGTAGGAATGGAAGAAATGCAATCTGGCCAGGACAAGTGCCTCTAGTAAGGGACACACAAGAGGAGGGGGATTTCACAGTCTCAAGGATCCTCCTTGAGAATGATGGGTTAAAGACACATGTTGGGCATGACTCCAGGAAGACAGCCCCCTTAGCTGGTTTGAAAACCATTGGGACTTAGCAGAGGGCTGTAAGAAACCAACACTCTGCTCATAAAGCACATGCATACTTGCTTACTGTCATGGAACAAGGCAGAGGAAACAGACTGCAAACTACCTGGGGTTCTGGCTGGTTTCCCGCAACTGCCACAGCCTGTTCCCCAGCCTGGCAGGGGGCCCACTCCAGCTTCTCTTGCTCCAGTGCAGTGCATTGCTGCAAAGGCTGCTGCCACCAAGAAGAGTGTTTACTCTTAGAGAGAAGGAAGCTGCCTTGGACACATCCCTGCCTCTGAACAAGGAGAAGGAAGCCATTACCAGCATGCACGTGAGGAAACAGCCTGAAAATTGCCTAGGGCTCTGACTAACTTGCTAGGATGGTCTCAGCACTTACCCTGGCCTGTCCCGCAGTCCTCTGCTAGGCCCTGTTGTTCAGTGCTGCTCTCTATTAGGGCAGAGGTGCCATTGCCAGAGGGAAAGCACACGCTTGAAACAGAACCAGCTAGGACCTGATCCTCAGGGCTTTTGCTCCAGTACCTTGGGCACCAACTCTGCCCTCAATGGGGTGGTGATGGCCATTGAGCATAGGAGAAGCCCTGGCTCTAGCCATTCCATCTCTAGCCCCACCTTCTACCATGGTGATAGCTGCCAGCACACCCGGGGGGAAGGTGTGACTCCTGCTCACATCAGATTCAGCTCTCCCACCAAAGCCACTGGGTCCATGTAGATTGCATAGGGATGCTCCCACAGAAGCAACTTTATAGAGACAGAGATGTTAGGGGAAGAGGATTTTAAAATGTAGATATTTTAGAATGTGGTTGAACTTATATGACTACCAGTTTAAAACAAGTACATTATAGGTCAACATATAGGAACCTGATGGTAACCACCTATTAGAAATCTACCACAGATTAAAAAAAAACTAAACTAAAAAGAAAGGACCATACCATTAAAGAAAATCATCAATCGATAAGGGAAGAAACAGAAGAAATGAACAGATAACTACAAAAATAACTGGAAAAGAAGTAATAAAATGGCAATAACGACATACCTATAAATAATTACTTTAAATGCCAATGGAATAAGTGCCCCAATCAAATACGGTGCCTACTGTATAGCACAGGGAACTCTTCTCAATACTCTGTAATGACCTATATGGGAAAAAAATCTGGAGTAGGTATATCAGTTCAGTTCAGTCGCTCAGTCGTGTCTGACTCTTTGCGACCCCATGAATTGCAGCATGCCAGGCCTCCCTGTCCATCACCAGCTCCCAGATTTCACTCAGACTCACGTCCATCGAGTCAGTGATGCCATCCAGCCATCTCATCTTCTGTCGTCCCCTTCTCCTCCTGCCCCCAATCCCTCCCAGCATCAGAGTCTTTTCCAATGAGTCAACTCTTTGCATGAGGTGGCCAAAGTCCTGGAGCTTCAGCTTTAGCATCATTCCTTCCAAAGAAATCCCAGGGCTGATCTTCAGAATGGACTGGTTGGATCTCCTTGCAGTCCAAGGGACTCTCAAGAGTCTTCTCCAACACCACAATTCAAAAGCATCAATTCTTCGGTGCTTAGCCTTCTTCACAGTCCAACTCTCACATCCATACATGACCACAGGAAAAACCATAGCCTTAACTAGACGGACCTTAGTCGGCAAAGTAATGTCTCTGCTTTTTTTTTTTTTAATTTTAAAATCTTTAATTCTTACATGTGTTCCCAAACATGAACCCCCCTCCCACCTCCCTCCCCACAACATCTCTCTGGGTCATCCCCATGCACCAGCTCCAAGCATGCTGTATCCTGCATCAGACATAGACTGGCGATTCAATTCTTACATGATAGTATACATGTTAGAATGTCATTCTCCCAAATCATCCCACCCTCTCCCTCTCCCTCTGAGTCCAAAAGTCCATTATACACATCTGTGTCTCTTTCCCTGTCTTGCATACAGGGTCATCATTGCCATCTTCCTAAATTCCATATATATGTGTTAGTATACTGTATTGGTGTTTTTCTTTCTGGCTTACTTCACTCTGTATAATCGGCTCCAGTTTCATCCATCTCATCAGAACTGATTCAAATGAATTCTTTTTAATGGCTGAGTAATACTCCATTGTGTATATGTACCACAGCTTTCTTATCCATTCATCTGCTGATGGACATCTAGGTTGTTTCCATGTCCTAGCTATTATAAACAGTGCTGTGATGAACATTGGGGTACATGTGTCTCTTTCAATTCTGGTTTCCTCGGTGTGTATGCCCAGAAGTGGGATTGCTGGGTCATAAGGTAGTTCTATTTGCAATTTTTTAAGGAATCTCCACACTGTTCTCCATAGTGGCTGTACTAGTTTGCATTCCCACCAACAGTGTAGGAGGGTTCCCTTTTCTCCACACCCTCTCCAGCATTTATTGCTTGCAGATTTTTGGATCGCAGCCATTCTGACTGGTGTGAAGGGGTACCTCATTGTGGTTTTGATTTGCATTTCTCTAATAATGAGTGATGTTGAGCATCTTTTCATGTGTTTGTTAGCCACCCGTATGTCTTCTTTGGAGAAATGTCTATTTAGTTCTTTGGCCCATTTTTTGATTGGGTCGTTTATTTTTCTGGAATTGAGCTGCAGAAGTTGTTTGTATATTTTTGAGATTAGTTGTTTGTCAGTTGCTTCATTTGCTATTATTTTCTCCCATTCAGAAGGCTGTCTTTTCCCCTTGCTTATATTTTCCTTTGTTGTACAGAAGCTTTTAATTTTAATTAGATCCCATTTGTTTATTTTTGCTTTTATTTCCAGAATTCTGGGAGGTGGATCATAGAGGATCCTGCTGTGATTTATGTCTGAGAGTGTTTTGCCTATGTTCTCCCCTAGGAGTTTTATAGTTTCTGGTCTTAGATTTAGATCTTTAATCCATTTTGAGTTTATTTTTGTGTGGGTTGTTAGAAAGTGATCTAGTTTCATTCTTTTACAAGTGGTTGACCAGTTTTCCCAGCACCACTTGTTAAAGAGATTGTCTTTACTCCATTGTATATTCTTGCCTCCTTTGTCAAAGATAAGGTGTCCATATGTGTGTGGATTTATCTCTGGGCTTTCTATTTTGTTCCATTGATCTATATGTCTGTCTTTGTGCCAGTACCATACTGTCTTGATGACTGTGGCTTTGTAGTAGAGCCTGAAGTCAGGCAAGTTGATTCCTCCAGTTCCATTCTTCTTTCTCAAGATTGCTTTGGCTATTCGAGGTTTTTTGTATTTCCATACAAATCTTGAAATGATTTGTTCTAGTTCTGTGAAAAATGTGGCTGGTAGCTTGATAGGGATTGCATTGAATTTGTAAATTGCTTTGGGTAGTATACTCATTTTCACTATATTGATTCTTCCGATCCATGAACGTGGTATATTTCTCCATCTATTAGTGTCCTCTTTGATTTCTTTCATCAGTGTTTTATAGTTGAATATGCTATCTAGGTTGGTCATAACTTTTCTTCCAAGGAGTAAGCATCTTTTAATTTCATGGCTGCAGTCACCATCTGCAGTGATTTTGGAGCCCAAAAAAAGAAAGTCTGACACGGTTTCCACTGTTTCCCCATCTATTTCCCATAGAGTGATGGGACCAGATGCCATGATCTTCGTTTCCTGAATGTTGAGCTTTAAGCCAACTTTTTCACTCTCCTCTTTCACTTTCATCAAGAGGGTCTTTAGTTCCTCTTCACTTTCTGCCATAAGGGTGGTGTCATCTGCATATCTGAGGTTATTGATATTTCTCCCGGCAATCTTGATTCCAGCTTGTGTTTCTTCCAGTCCAGCGTTCACTTTGCTGTACAGCAGAAACTAATACAACATTATAAATCAACTACACTCCAGTAAAGAAAAAAAAAAAAAGACACAGAGTAGCTGACCGGATAAGATAATGAGACCCATATATATGGTATACAAGAGATTCACCACAGAGCTAAAGACACACACAGATTGGAAGTGAGAGGGTAGAAAAAGATTTCATGCAAACAGAAATGACAAGAAAGAAAGGATAGCAATACTCATATCAGACAAATAGACTTTAAAACAAAGCCTATAACAAAAGAAAAAGAAGGGCATTATATAACAATAAATAGATCAATATAAGAAGATATTATATTCATTTAGATATATGTATCCAATACAGGAGAACCTAAATAATATAAAGCAGATATTAACAGACTTAAAAGGAGAAACTGACAATAATACAACAATAGTAGGGAACTTTTGACACCGCACTTACATCAATGAACATATCATCCAGACAAAAAATCAATAAGGCAACAATGGTCTTAAATGACACAATAGACAAGTTGGATTTAATAGGTATTGATTTATAGGACATTCCATCCCCAAACAGCAGAAAACACATTCTTTTCAAGTGTACAGGAAACATTCTCCAGGATAGATCACAAGGCCACAAAACAAGTCTCTCAACAAATTTAAGAGAATAGAAATTACATCAAGCATTTTTTCCCAATTACAGTGGTATAAAACTAGGAATGAACTACAAAAGAAAAATGGGAAAAGCACAAATAGGTGGAGACTAAAAAATAAACTATTAAAAGACCAATGGAAAGTGAAGAAATCAAAAGGAAATCAGAAAATACTTCAAGATAAATGAAAATGGAAATGCAACTTTCAAAAATCTATGGGAAGCAGCAAATGCAGATCTAAGAGGGAATTTTACAGTGATACAGGCCTCCCTCAAGAAAAAGATCTCAAACAGACTAACCTACTATCTAAAGAAACAGAAAAAGAACAAAGCCAAGAGTCACCAGAAGGAAGGAAATAATAAAGATCAGAGAAGAAATAAATAGAGACTAAAGAACAATAGAAAAAAAAAATCAATGAAACCAGGACTTGTTTTTTGAAAGCATAAACAAAACTGAAAACCTCTAAATAGGCTCACCAAGAAGAAAGAGGACCCAAAAGAACAAATAAGAAACCAAAGAGGAGAAATTACAAGCAATATCACAAAGATACAAAAAAATCTTGAAGAGAGTACTACAAACAATTATATGCCAATAAGTTGGATACCTAGAAGAAATGGACAAATTTCTAGAAACATGCAACCTGCAAAGACTGAATTAAGAAGAAATAGATAATTAACAGCCTGATCACCACTAGTGAAACTGAATTTGAAATAATAAAAACTCCCAGCAAACAAAAATCCAGGACTGGATGGCTTCACAGGGGAATTCAACCAAACATATAAAGAAGAGCTAATGCCTGTCCTTAAACTATTCCCAAAATCTGAAGAGAATGGAACACTCCTAAATTCATTCTGCAGGGTCACCACTACTGTAATACCAAAACCAGACAAATACACTGTAAGAAAAGAAAATTTCAGGCCAATATCTTTGATGAGTATAGATTTAAAAATTCTCAACAAAATATTAGCAAACTTCATACACTACAATCAAGTAGGATTTATTCCAGTGATGCAAGATTGGTTCAACAGTCACAAATCCATCACTTAATATACCACATTAACAGTAGGAATGAAAATCACATGGTCATCTCAACAGATGCAGAGAAAGCTTTTGACAAAGTTCAACATCCATTCACAATAAAAACTCTCATCAAAGGTGGTACAGAGGGAACGCATATCAACATAATAAGGGTTATTTATGACAAGCTCATGGCTAAAATCATACTCAATGATAAAAGGTTCAAAATTTTTCCTCCAAAATCAGGATTCAATTCAGTTCAGTTGCTCAGTCATGTCCGATTCTTTGCAACCCCATAGACTGCAGCACACCAGGCTTCCCTGTCCATCAGCAACTCCTGGAGCTTGCTCAAACTCATGTCCATCAAGTCAGTGATGCCATACAACTAGCTAGGATATTCACTCTCACTACTTCTAACATCATATTGAATGTCCTAGCAACAGCAATCAAATAAGAAAAAGAAATAAAAGACATCTAAACTGGAAGGAAAGAAGTAAAACTGTTACTATTTGCAAATGACATGATACTTTATATAGAAAACCCTAAAGTCTCCAACAAAAAAAGAGAATAAATAACATAGTAAAGTTATAGGATACAAGATTATATACAGAAATCTGTTGTTTTCATTTAAAAACTAATTTTATTTTTTAATTGGTGGAAAATTGCTTTACAATATTGTCTTGGTTTCTGCTGTACAACAATGTAAATCTGTCATAATTATATCATACTATAAATGAACTATCAAAAAAGAAATTTTAAAATACCATTTAAAATTGCAGCAAAAGAATAAAATATCCCAGAATAAATTTAACCAAGGAGGTGAAACTTCTATATTCTGAAAACTATAAAACACTGACAAAGGAAACTGAAGATGATACAAACAAATGGAAAGTTATCTTCCATGTTCATGGGTTGGAAGAACTGATATTATTAAAAATGTCTATAGTACCAAAAGCAATCTACAGATTTAATACAATCCCTATCAAAATATCCATGACTTTTTTTTATAGAACTAGAACAGATAATTGTAAACTTTATGTGGAACCATGAAAGACCCTGAATAGCCAAGGCAATCTTGAGAAAAAATAACAAAGCTGGAGGTATGCTACCTGACTTCAAATTACTACAACTCTATAGCAATCAAACCAGTTTGGTACTGGCACAAAAACAGACACACAGATCAATGGAACAGAATAGAGGGCTCAGAAATAGGCTTCCACATTTATGGTCAATTAGGAGATCCAACCAGTCCATTCTGAAGGAGATCAGCCCTGGGATTTTTTTTGGAAGGAATGATGCTAAAGCTGAAACTCCAGTACTTTGGCCACCTCATGTGAAGAGTTGACTCATTGGGAAAGACTCTGATGCTGGGAGGGATTGGGGGCAGGAGGAAAAGGGGACGACAGAGGATAAGATGGCTGGATGGCACTTGAATACAAGACCTGGCATCACCCAACCACCAGTAGCACCCTCCAGTAGCACCACCAGTAGCACCAGTAGCAGGATGCCTCATCCAAACAAAAACAAAACAAAAGTACAAACCCAATCATCAGAAGACAGGATTACCACCTCACTCAGGCTTGCCCATCAGAGGAAAAAGCAAAAGAAAACTCAGCACAAATCTCACCCTATATGAAGCTTACACAAACCACTGCACCAATCTTAGGAGGGCAGAAACCAAAGTGAAAGAATTCAGCTTTTAAGGCTGGAAAAAGGAGACCTCAAACACAATAAGTTTAAAAATAAGTAATGAAAAGGCAGAGAAATACTGCACAAATGAAGGAACAACCTAGAAACACAGAAGTCCAAATAAATGAAGAGAGGAAATAGGCAAACTACCTGAAAAAGAATTCAGGATAATGATAGTAAAGATGATCAAAAACTTGAAAACACAACGGAGAAAATGCAAGAATCAATTAACAAAGACCTAGAAGAATTAAAGAATAAACATACAGAGACAAACAACACAATTACTGAAATTAAAAATACTCTAGAAGGAATCAATAGCAGAATATCTGAAACAGAAGAGCAAATCAGTGAGCTAGAAAATAAAATGGTAGAAATAACTTCTGAAGAGCAGAATAAAGTAAAAAGAATGAAAAGAACTGAGGATAGTCTCAGAGACCTCTGGGACCATATCAAACACACTAACACTCAAATTATAGGGGTCCCAGAAAAAGACAAGAAAAACGAAGGTTATGAGAAAATTTTTGAAGAGGTTATACTTGCAAATTTCCCCAACATGGAAAAGGAAATAGTCAATCAAGTCCAAGAAGTGAAAAGAGTCCCATACAGGATAAACCAAAGGAGAAACACACCAAGCCACATACTACTCAAATTAACAAAGATTAAACACAAATAAAAAATATTAAAAGCAGCAAGGGAAAAGCAACAAGTAACTTACAAGGGAAAGACCATATGTTTAATAGCTGATCTTTCAGCAGAAACTCTACAGGCCAGAAGGGAATAGCAGGATATATTTAAAGTAATGAAAGGGAAAAATCTACAACCAAGATTACTATACCCAGCAAGGATCTCATTCAAAATTGATGGAGAAATCAAAAGCTTTTCAGACAAGCCAAAGTTAAGAGAATTCAGTACCACCAAACCAGCTTTACAACAAATGTTATCAAGGCTTATATAGTCAAAAAAATTATGAAGAAATTATGAACAACCCAAATACAAGCACCCAAATTGAAGCTGTGATCATAAATCCTCCAAAAACAAAAGCCCAGGACCAGGTGGCTTCACAGGAGAATTCTATCAAACATTTAGAGAAGAGCTAATGCCTATCTTTCTAAAACTCTTTCCAAAATTGCAGAGGAAGGAACACTTCCAAACTCATTCTATGAGGCCACCATGACCCTGATACCAAAACCAGACAAAGACAACACACAAAAAAGAGAACTACAAGCCAATATCACTGACAAACATAGATGCAAAAATCCTCAACAAAATTTTAGCAAACAGAATTCAACAACACATTAAAAAGCTCATACACCATGATCAAGTTGGGTTTATCCCAGGAATGCAAGGATTCAATATATGAAAATCAATCAACGTGATACACTATATTAACAAATTGAAAGATAAAAACCATATGATAATCTCAATAGATGGAAAAAAAGTCTTTGACAAAATTCAGCACCCATTTATGATTAAAACTCTTCAGAAAATGGGCATAGAAGGAACCTACCTCAACATAGTAAAAGCCACATATGATAAGCCTACAGCAAACATTGTTCTCAATGGTGAAAACCTGAAAGTATTCTCCCTAAGATCAGGAACAAGACAAGGGTGTCCATCTTCACTACTATTACTCAACATAGTTTTGGAAGTCCTAGCTACAGCAATAAAAGAAGAAAAATAAAAGGAATCCAGTTTGGAAAAGAAGTAAAGCTCTCATTGCAGATGACATGATATTGTACATTGAAAACCCTAAAGATAACTATCAGAAAATTACTAGAGCTAATCAGTGAATTTAGCAAAGTTGCAGGATACAAAATCAACACACAGAAATCACTTGCATTTTTATATGTTAACAATGAAAAATCAGAAAGAGAAATTAAGGAATCAATCCCATTCACCACTGCAACAAAAAGAATTAAATATCTAGGAATAAACTTCCCTAAGGAGACAAAATAACTGTACACAGAAAATTATAAGATACTGATAAAGGAAATCAAAGATGACATAAACAGATGGGGAGAGATTCCATGTTCCTGGGTAGGAAGAATCAATACTGTGAAAATAACTATGCTGCTGCTGCTGCTAAGTCGCTTCAGTCATGTCCGACTCTGTGTGACCCCATAGATGGCAGCCCACCAGGGTCCCCCATCCCTGGGATTGTCCAGGCAAGAACACTGGAGTGGGTTGCCATGTCCTTCTCCAATGCATGAAAGTGAAAAGTGAAAGTGAAGTTGCTCAGTCATGTCCAACTCTTAGCGACCCCATGGACTGCAGCCTACCAGGCTCCTCCATCCATGGGATTTTTCAGGCAAGAGTACTGGAGTGGGGTGCCATTGCCTTCTCTGGAAAATAATTATACTACCAAATGAAATCTACAGATTTAATGTGATCCCCATCAAATTACCAATGGCATTTTTCACAGAACTAGAACAAAAAATTTCACAATTCATATGGAAACACAAAAGACCCCGAATAGCCAAAGCAGTCTTGAGAAAGAAGAATAGAGCTGGAGGAATGAACTTTCCTGACTTCAGATTATACTACAAAGCTATAGTCATCAAGACAGTATGGTACTGGCACAAAAACGGAAATCCAGACCAATGGAACAAGATAGAAAGCCCAGAAATAAACCCATGCACCTACAGGTACCTTATTTTTGACAAAGGAGGCAAGAATATACAATGGGCAAAGACAGCCTCTTCAATAAATGGTGCTGGGAAAACTGAATGGTTACATGTAAAAGAATGAAATTACAACACTTCCTAACACCATACACAAAGATAAACTCAAAATGGATTAAAGACCTAAATGTAAGACCGGAAACTATAAAACTCTTATTAGAGGAAAACATAGGCCGAGCACTTGATGACATAAATCAAATCTTCTATGACTGGGACCTGACTAAACTTGAAAGCTTTTGCACAGCAAAGGAAACTATAAGCAAGGTGAAAAGAAAAGCCTCTGAATGGGAGAAAATAGCAAATTAAACAACTTACAAAGGATTAATTTCCAAAATATATAAGCAGCTCATACAACTCAATACCAGAAAAACAAACAACCCAATCAAAAAGTGGGGAAAAGACCTAAACAGACATTTTTCCAAAGAAGACATACAGATGGCTAACAAACATATGAAAAGATGCTCACATCACTCATTATCAGAGAAATGCAAATCAAAACTACAGTGAGATATCATCTCACACCAGTTAGAATGGCCACCATTAAAAAGTCTACAAACAATAAATGCTAGAGAGGGTGTGGAGAACAGGGAACACTCTTGCACTGTTGGGAATGTAAATTGATAGAGCCACTATGGAAGATGGTATGGAGACTCCTTAAAAAACTATGAGGAAACCCACCATATGACCCAGCAATCTCACTCCTAGGCATATACCCTGAGGAAACCAAAACTGAAAAAGATACATGTATCCCATTGTTCACTGCAGCACTATTTACAATAGCTAGAAGAACATGGAAGCTGGAGAAGGCATAGGCAACCCACTCCAGTGTTCTTGCCTGGAGAATCCCAGGGACAGGGGAGCCTGGTGGGCTGCCACCTATGGGGTTGCACAGAGTCGGACATGACTGAAGCAACTTAGCAGTAGCAGTAGCAGCAGCAGCAGCAGCAGCAGCAGCAGCAGCAGCAGCAGCAGCAGCAGAAGCAGAACATGGAAGCAACCTAGATGTCCATTGACAGATGAATGGATAAAGAAGTTGTGGTACATATACACAATGGAATATTACTCAGCCATAAAAAGGAACTCATTTAAGTCAGTTCTAATGAGGTGGATGAACCTAGAGCCTATTACACAGAATGAAGTAAGTCAGAAAGAGAAAGATAAATATCATATACTAATGCATATATTGGAGAAGGCAATGGCACCCCACTCCAGTACTCTTGCCTGGAAAATCCCATGGATGGAGGAGCGTGGTAGGCTGCTGTACATGAGGTCGCTAAGAGTCGGACATGACTGAGCGACTTCACTTTCACTTTTCACTTTCATGCATTGGTGAAGGAAATGGCAACCCACTCCAGTGTTCTTGCCTGGAGAATCCCAGGGACAGGGGAGCCTGGTGGGAGGCCATCTATGGGGTCGCACAGAGTCAGACACGACTGAAGCAACTTAGCAGCAGCAGCAGCAATGCATATATATGGAATCTAGAAAAATGATGAAAGTGAAAGTCACGTAGTCATGTCTTTACAGTCCATGGAATTCTCCAGGCCAGAATACTGGAGTGGGTAGCTTTTCCCTTCTCCAGGGATCTTCCCAACTCAGGGATTGAACCCATGTGTCCTGCATTGCAGGAGGATTCTTTACCAGCTGAGCCACAAGGGAAGCCCAAGAACAGTAGAGTGGGTAGCCTATCCCTTATCCAGTGGATCTTCCCAACCCAGGAATTGAACCAGGGTCTTCTGCAGGTGGATTCTTTACCAACTGAGCTATTAGGGAAGCCCAGAAAAATGGTACTGAAGAATTTATTTGCAGGGCAGCAATGTAGAAACAGACATAGAAAATGGACTTTATGGACATGGGGAGAGGGGAGGAGAGGGTGAGATGCATGGAGAGAGTAACATGGAAATTATATTACCATATATAAAATAGATAGCCAACGGGAATTTTGTTGTATGTCTCAGGAAACTCAAATAGAGGTTGTGTATTAACCTATGGGGTGGGGTGGGGAGGGAGATGGGAAGGAGGTTCAAAAGGGAAGGAATATATGTATACCTATGGCTGATTGATGTTGAGGTTTGACAGAAAACAACAAAATTCTGTAAAGCAATTATCCTTCTCTTAATAAATAAATAAATTTTAAAAAAGAATGAAATCAGAACATTTTCTCATATCACATACCAAAAAAAAAAAAAAAAAACCAAACCAAAAAAACCCTCAAAATGTATTAAGTACCTAAATATAAGACTGGAAACTATAAAATTCGCAGAAGAAAATATAGCCGATAACTCTTTGACACAAATGTAGCAATAGTTTTTTTAGAACTGTCTCCTCGGGCAAAGACAATAAAAGCAAATAAAAAAAACAGGAAATAATTAAATTTAAAAGCTTTAGCACAGCGAAGGAAACCACTGACAAAACGAAAAGGCGATCTGCTAAGTGGGAGAAAATATCTGTAAATGATATACCTGATAAGGGGTTGGTATCCAAAATATATCAACAGCTCGTCAACTCAATATAAAGAAAAGCAAACAATTTAATTTAAAAATGGGGAGAGGACCTGAATAGACATTTTTCCAAAGAAGACATACAGATGGCCAACAGGTACATGAAAAGATGCTCAACATCACTAGTCATCCGAGAAATGCAAATCAAAACCACAATGAGATATTACCTCACACCTGTCAGAATGGCTAACATCAAAAAACCCACAAATAACAAATGTTGGGCAGGATGTTGAGAAAACGGAAGCCTTGTACAATGGTGATGGGAATGTAAACTGGTGCAGCCACTATGTAAATAGTATGGAGGTTCTTCAAAACACTAAAACTAGAACTACCATATGATCCAGCAATCCCACTCTTGAGTATATATCCAAAGATAATGAAGACATCAATTGAAAAAAGATATGTGTACCCCATAGTTCACAGCAGTTTTATTTAAAATAGCCAAAATATGGAAACAACCCATCTCCATCAATAGATAAATGGATAAAGAAGAAGTGGTATATGTATACAATGGAAGATTACTCAGCCATCAAAAAGAGTGAAGCTTTTCCATTTGTAGCAACATGGATGAACTGGGAAGGTATAATGCTTAGTGAAATAAGTCAGAGAAAGATAAATAGTGTATTAAAGTTATCACTTATATGTGAAATCTAAAATAAAAAACAAATAAACATATATAACAAAACAGAAATGGACTCAAAGATATAGAGAACAAACAGTGAGGAGATGGGCTTGGGATGGGCAAGATAAGGGTAGGGGATTAATAAGTACAAACTACTATGGATAAGCAACAGGATATACAGTATAGTGCAGGGAATTATAGCCATTATTTTGTATTAACTTTAAATGAAGTATAGTCTATAAAAATACTGGGTCACCATGTTGTATATCTGAAACTAATATACTATTGTAATCAACTATAAGTAAAGAAAAAAAGGCAAATCAGGGGCAGATGAAAGGCTTCTTACATACTTAAATCAGAGAATTAAGAGGGCTGGAAGAACTCTCTTAAAGTCTTTTCTAAGTGATCTCCAGTCCTCGCTACACATTAGAATCATGAGTACAACTTTTATTTATTTTTTTTTTAATTTTTAATTTTTTTTAAATTTTAAAATCTTTAATTCTTACATGCGTTCCCAAACATGAACCCCCCTCCCACCTCCCTCCCCACAACATCTCTCTGGGTCATCCCCATGCACCAGCCCCAAGCAAGCTGCACCCTACGTCAGACATGGACTGGCGATTCAATTCTTACATGACAGTATACATGTTAGAATTCCCATTCTCCCAAATCATCCCACCCTCTCCCTCTCCCTCTGAGTCCAAAAGTCTGGTATACACATCTGTGTCTTTTTTCCTGTCTTGTATACAGGGTCGTCATTGCCATCTTCCTAAATTCCATATATATGTGTTAGTATACTGTATTGGTGTTTTTCTTTCTGGCTTACTTCACTCTGTATAATTGGCTCCAGTTTCACCCATCTCATCAGAACTGATTCAAATGAATTCTTTTTAATGGCTGAGTAATACTCCATTGTGTATATGTACCACAGCTTTCTTATCCATTCATCTGCTGATGGACATCTAGGTTGTTTCCATGTCCTGGCTATTATAAACAGTGCTACGATGAACATTGGGGTACATGTGTCTCTTTCATTTCTGGTTTCCTCGGTGTGTATGCCCAGAAGTGGGATTGCTGGGTCATAAGGTAGTTCTATTTGCAATTTTTTAAGGAATCTCCACACTGTTCTCCATAGTGGCTGTACTAGTTTGCATTCCCACCAACAGTGTAGGAGGGTTCCCTTTTCTCCACACCCTCTCCAGCATTTATTGCTTGCAGATTTTTGGATCGCAGCCATTCTGACTGGTGTGAAGTGGTACCTCATTGTGGTTTTGATTTGCATTTCTCTAATAATGAGTGATGTTGAGCATCTTTTCATGTGTTTGTTAGCCATCCGTATGTCTTCTTTGGAGAAATGTCTATTTAGTTCTTTGGCCCATTTTTTGATTGGGTCGTTTATTTTTCTGGAATTGAGCTGCAGAAGTTGCTTGTATATTTTTGAGATTAGTTGTTTGTCAGTTGTTTCATTTGCTATTATTTTCTCCCATTCAGAAGGCTGTCTTTTCACCTTGCTTATATTTTCCTTTGTTGTACAGAAGCTTTTAATTTTAATTAGATCCCATTTGTTTATTTTTGCTTTTATTTCCAGAATTCTGGGAGGTGGATCATAGAGGATCCTGCTGTGATTTATGTCTGAGAGTGTTTTGCCTATATTCTCCTCTAGGAGTTTTATAGTTTCTGATCTTACATTTAGATCTTTAATCCATTTTGAGTTTATTTTTGTGTACGGTGATAGATAGTAATCTAGTTTCATTCTTTTACAAGTGGTTGACCAGTTTTCCCAGCACCACTTGTTAAAGAGATTGTCTTTACTCCATTGTATATTCTTGCCTCCTTTGTCAAAGATAAGGTGTCCATATGTGTGTGGATTTATCTCTGGGCTTTCTATTTTGTTCCATTGATCTATATGTCTGTCTTTGTGCCAGTACCATACTGTCTTGATGACTGTGGCTTTGTAGTAGAGCCTGAAGTCAGGCAAGTTGATTCCTCCAGTTCCATTCTTCTTTCTCAAGATTGCTTTGGCTATTCGAGGTTTTTTGTATTTCCATACAAATCTTGAAATGATTTGTTCTAGTTCTGTGAAAAATGTGGCTGGTAGCTTGATAGGGATTGCATTGAATTTGTAAATTGCTTTGGGTAGTATACTCATTTTCACTATATTGATTCTTCCGATCCATGAACATGGTATATTTCTCCATCTATTAGTGTCCTCTTTGATTTCTTTCATCAGTGTTTTATAGTTTTCTATATATAGGTCTTTAGTTTCTTTAGGTAGATATATTCCTAAGTATTTTATTCTTTTCGTTGCAATGGTGAATGGAATTGTTTCCTTAATTTCTTTTTCTACTTTCTCATTATTCGTGTATAGGAATGCAAGGGATTTCTGTGTGTTGATTTTATATCCTGCAACTTTACTATATTCATTGATGAGCTCTAGTAATTTTCTGGTGGAGTCTTTAGGGTTTTCCATGTAGAGGATCATGTCATCTGCAAACAGTGAGAGTTTTACTTCTTCTTTTCCAATTTGGATTCCTTTTATTTCTTTTTCTGCTCTGATTGCTGTGGCCAAAACTTCCAGAACTATGTTGAATAGTAGCGGTGAAAGTGGACACCCTTGTCTTGTTCCTGACTTTAGGGGAAATGCTTTCAATTTTTCACCATTGAGGATAATGTTTGCTGTGGGTTTGTCATATATAGTTTTTATTATGCTGAGGTATGTTCCTTCTATTCCTGCTTTCTGGAGAGTTTTTATCATAAATGGATGTTGAATTTTGTCAAAGGCCTTCTCTGCATCTATTGAGATAATCATATGGTTTTTATTTTTCAATTTGTTAATGTGGTGAATTACATTGATTGATTTGCAGATATTGAAGAATCCTTGCATCCCTGGGATAAAGCCCACTTGGTCATGGTGTATGATCTTTTTAATGTGTTGTTGGATTCTGATTGCTAGAATTTTGTTGAGGATTTTTGCATCTATGTTCATCAGTGATATTGGCCTGTAGTTTTCCTTTTGTGTGACATCTTTGTCAGGTTTTGGTATTAGGGTGATGGTGGCCTCATAGAATGAGTTTGGAAGTTTACCTTCCTCTGCAATTTTCTGGAAGAGTTTGAGGAGGATAGGTGTTAGCTCTTCTCGAAATTTTTGGTAGAATTCAGCTGTGAAGCCGTCTGGACCTGGGCTTTTGTTTGCTGGAAGATTTCTGATTACCATTTCAATTTCCGTGCTTGTGATGGGTCTGTTAAGATTTTCTATTTCTTCCTGGTTCAGTTTTGGAAAATTGTACTTTTCTAAGAATTTGTCCATTTCTTCCACGTTGTCCATTTTATTGGCATACAACTGCTGATAGTAGTCTCTTATGATCCTTTGTATTTCTGTGTTGTCTGTTGTGATCTCTCCATTTTCATTTCTAATTTTATTGATTTGATTTTTCTCTCTTTGCTTCTTGATGAGTCTGGCTAATGGTTTGTCAATTTTATTTATCCTTTCAAAGAACCAGCTTTTGGCTTTGTTGATTTTTGCTATGGTCTCTTTTGTTTCTTTTGCATTTATTTCTGCCCTAATTTTTAAGATTTCTTTCCTTCTACTAACTCTGGGGTTCTCCAACTCTTCCTTTTCTAGTTGCTTTAGTTGCAGAGTTAGGTTATTTATTTGACTTTTTTCTTGTTTCTTGAGGTATGCCTGTATTGCTATGAACTTTCCTCTTAGCACTGCTTTTATAGTGTCCCACAGGTTTTGGGTTGTTGTGTTTTCATTTTCATTAGTTTCTATGCATATTTTGATTTCTTTTTTGATTTCTTCTGTGATTTGTTGGTTATTCAGAAGTGTGTTGTTCAACCTCCATATGTTGGAATTTTTAATAGTTTTTCTCCTGTAATTGAGATCTAATCTTAATGCATTATGGTCAGAAAAGATGCTTGGAATGATTTCGATTTTTTTGAATTTATCAAGTTTAGATTTATGGCCCAGGATGTGATCTATCCTGGAGAAGGTTCCATGAGCACTTGAAAAAAAAGTGAAATTCATTGTTTTGGGGTGAAATGTCCTATAGATATCAATTAGGTCTAACTGATCTAATGTATCATTTAAGGTTTGCGTTTCTTTGTTAATTTTCTGTTTAGTTGATCTGTCCATAGGTGTGAGTGGGGTATTAAAGTCTCCCACTATTATTGTGTTATTGTTGATTTCCCCTTTCATACTTGTTAGCATTTGTCTTACATATTGCGGGGCTCCTATATTGGGGGCATATATATTTATAATTGTTATATCTTCTTCTTGGATTGTTCCTTTGATCATTATGTAGTGGCCTTCTTTGTCTCTTTTCACAGCCTTTGTTTTAAAGTCTATTTTATCGGATATGAGTATTGCCACTCCTGCTTTCTTTTGGTCTCTATTTGCGTGGTATATCTTTTTCCAGCCCTTCACTTTCAATCTGTATGTGTCCCTTGATTTGAGGTGGGTCTCTTGTAAGCAGCATATAGAGGGGTCTTGTTTTTGTATCCATTCGGCCAGTCTTTGTCTTTTGGTTGGGGCGTTCAACCCATTTACGTTTAAGGTAATTATTGATAAGTGTGATCCCGTTACCATTTACTTTATTGTTTTGGGCTCGAGTTTATACACCCTTTTCGTGTTTCCTGTCTAGAGAATATCCTTTAGAATTTGTTGGAGAGCTGGTTTGGTGGTGCTGAATTCTCTCAGCTTTTGCTTGTCTGTAAAGCTTTTGATTTCTCCTTCATATTTGAATGAGATCCTTGCTGGGTACAGTATTCTGGGCTGTAGGTTATTGTCTTTCATCACTTTAAGTATGTCTTGCCATTCCCTCCTGGCCTGAAGAGTTTCTATTGAAAGATCAGCTCTTATCCTAATGGGAATCCCCTTGTGTGTTATTTGTTGTTTTTCCCTTGCTGCTTTTAATATTTGTTCTTTGTGTTTGATCTTTGTTAATTTGATTAATATGTGTCTTGGGGTGTTTCGCCTTGGGTTTATCCTATTTGGAACTCTCTGTGTTTCTTGGACTTGGGTGATTATTTCCTTCCCCATTTTAGGGAAGTTTTCAACTATTATCTCCTCAAGGATTTTCTCATGATCTTTCTTTCTGTCTTCTTCTTCTGGGACTCCTATAATTCGAATGTTGGAGCGTTTCACATTGTGCTGGAGGTCTCTGAGATTGTCCTCATTTCTTTTAATTCGTTGTTCTTGTTTCCTCTCTGATTCATTTATTTCTACCATTCTATCTTCTATTTCACTAATCCTATCTTCTGCCTCCGTTATTCTACTAATTGTTGCCTCCAGAGTGTTTCTGATCTCATTTATTGCATTATTCATTATATTTTGACTCTTTTTTATTTCTTCTAGGTCCTTGTTAAACCTTTCTTGCATCTTCTCAATCCTTGTCTCTAGCCTATTTATCTGTGATTCCATTTTGATTTCAAGATTTTGGATCATTTTCACTATCAATATTCGGAATTCCTTCTCCGGTAGATTCCCTACTTCTTCCACTTTTGTTTGGTTTGGTGGGCAACTCTCCTGTTCCTTTACCTGCTGTGTATTCCTCTGTCTCTTCATCTTGGTTATATTGCTGCGTTTGGGGTGGCCTTTTTATATTCTGGGAATTTGTGGAGTTCTCTTTATTATGGAGCTTCCTCACTTTGGGTAGGGTTCTATCAGTGGCTTGTCAAGGTTTCCTGGTTAGGGAGGCTTGTGTTGGAGTTTTGGTGGGTGGAGCTGGGTTTCTTCTCTCTGGAGTGCAATGGAGTGACCCGTAATGGGTTACGAGACATCAAAGGTTTTGGGATAATTTTGAGCTGCCTGTATATTGAAGCTCAGGGGAGTGTTCCTGTGTTGCTGGAGAATTTGTGTGGTATGTCTTGTTTTGGAATTTGTTGGCCCTTGGGTGGAACTTGGTTTCGGTGTAGGTATGAAGGCATTAGATGGGCTCCTATTGCTTAATGTTCCCTGAATTCAAGAGTTCTCTAATGTTTTCAGGCTTTGGATTTAAGCCTCCTGCTTCTGGTTTTCAGTTTTATTTTTACAGTAGCCTCTAGACTTCTCCATCTATACAGCACCGATGATAAAACATCTAGGTTAAAGATGAAAAGTTTCTCCACATTGAGGGACACTCAGAGAGGTTCACTGAGTTATAAGGAGAAGAGAAGATGGAGGGGGTAGTTAGAGTTAACTGGAATGAGATGCGGTGAGATCAAAAGAGAAGAGAGCAAGCTAGCCAGTAGTCACTTCCTTATGTGCGCTCTATAGTCTGGACCGCTCAGAGGTATTTACAGAGTTATACGGGGAAGAGGAGAGGGAGGAAGTAGACAGAGGTGACCAGGAGGATCAGAGAGAGGAATGAGTAGGAGACAGACAAATCCTGCCAGTAACCTGTTCCTTAGGTGTTCTCCACCGTCTGGAACACACAGAGATTCACAGAGTTGGATAGAGGAGAGATGGGGGAGAAAAGAGACAGAGGCCACCTGGTGGAGAAAAAGGAGAGTCCAGAGGAGGAGAGAGTGGTCAAGCCAGTAATCTCGCTCTCAGGTAAACTGGGATAGTGAAGTTTGGGTTTTTAAATGTACAAAATTGACCACAAAAACCTAAGAGCAAAGATTAAAAATCTGTTTTTGAAGACAATGATCTGCTTTTCTGGTTGCCTGATGTCCTCTGCCAGCCTACAGAAGTTGTTTTGTGAAGTTTGCTTGGCGTTGAAATGTTCTTTTGAGGAATTTGTGAGGGAGAAAGTGGTCTTCCCATCCTATTCCTCCGCCATCTTTTTGAGTACAACTTTTAAAATGCAAAATTACTGATTCAGAATCTCTGAGACTGGGGCCCAGGAATCAGTATTTTTTTAAAAAACCATTCCAAACTATTACCTATGCAGTTATCTTGCCACTAATCTTAAAATGATCATTCAGGAACCATTGAGCAAACAGATCCGAAAATGGTATCCTTCATTATAGGGAACTCATTTCTGCTATTTTTCCCAGGCAAGCATATAGCGCTCTTCTAACTCTGCACACTAAAAGTGGACAACTTGGAGATTAAAATAAAACCAAGAGATCTTTGGTATTTATATATACATACCTATATTTTAAAAATTGAGTCTGTTATACTTCTTCTAAGGAAGGACACTTCAAATAAGACTATAAATGTAATATTCAGCAAAACACATGCAACATATCCCATATTCCTTATGTATGTATTCTTGAACAATTTGTACCCAGTATAGTCTATGTAATAGTAGGATACATAATAAGTTAAGATTTAATTGATGACCATTTTGAATCAACAGTCAACACTGACAAAGAGTAAAAGGTAGCTTATAGAAAATGGGTACAAACTGTGCAGTGGGGTGCAGGGGCAAAAAATATGTATATTTCTCTCAATCCTGTTAGGGTCTCTGGCTAGGTTTGAAAATTAAACTAAGACAGATGAACAGAAGAAATGAATCTAATTTTATAAAAGTTTTAACCTCCATGAGGAAACGAAGATTGAAAGAAATGGCTAAACCTGCATGTTTTTATGTTAAGTTTGATGAAGAGCGGAGGGTGGAACATCATGGAAAGAGTGATTGGGCAAAGGGTATGTGCTGAACACAACAAACTGCAGGAAACTTAGCAACACCTGTTTCTTCCGATGCTTTTTAGCATCCCATTGCCTTTGGAGACAAAGATGCCCCTTCCATCTGGGTATAGGGAGAAGACCTCTCAAATGACAGTTTCATGACCTATTTTAAGGCAGCAGGGGAGGGGGGAGTCTTTCTCTAACTCCTTCAAGTTAAAATATTCAACATGTCAAGGTGCTATATTTTGGGGTTACTGTGCCCTGAACGCCATCAGGGGACATTAGGTGATTAGAAGAAACAAGAAAATTGCAGGCAGAACTAAAATTTGTCTTGGAGTTCTAGCAGTATGAAGATCTGGAAAGCCAAAGGTGGGAAAGAACCAACGCTGAAGAATCTAGTTTCTTTAAATCTGATGTAGCTACGTGAGCCCTCTAGTCTGGAACTGAAAGTGAAAACAATAGATTTAGGAAAATGAAGATACATTTCTCCGAAGTTTTGACCAGGAAGGGTTGAGTTCTGGTGAACGAACCTTCAGAAACCAAGAAGTAAGCAAGGCTGACCTCAAACTACGTCTTGCATTTGTCTCCCAACCTTAGTAAAATCCATACTATGAGTATTCTTGGCTACAAGATACTTCTTGCACTTTACAAAGTAAGATCTGTGTGTAGGCTTATCAGTGACTCACTAATGAGGAGGGGTACACAGGAAATTATGAGCAAAGAATGTGCTAATGCTATCCAGGCTTAGAAAGGAGTATCTCTTACTCTCTTCAACTTCTCAAGTGGTAACAACCAGAAGGAATGGGCAATGGACCACAGAGAGTAACTAAAAACGTTAACAATGTACTAAAAACTGGAGGTGCACTCTTTAAATTGCTCAGATTAGTTCTCCTAAGCTAAAGAGGAAATATTTTTCAAGATTACTTTCACGTCTATACTATTACATGTCGTTTAACAATATACAATGCTCAGAAATCTAAGTCTTTCTCTAGTGGTTCCAAAAGCCTCAAATTCAATTTGTTTTATTATGATTATGTTAAGATTTTTCAATTGCCCTATGAACACTGCTTCAAAGTTTGTTTTATACTTCATAACCAAGAATTTGTTTATTTTGACCACATTTAAAAATTGTCACTGTTACATTTAAAATGGATAAACAATAAATTCCTAATATATAGCACAGGGAACTATTCAATATATTAAATATTTTGTGATAAATTATAATGGAAAAGAATATAAATAAAGAATGTATGTATATGTATGACAGGGTTACTTTGCTGTACAGCAGAAATTGGTACAAAATTGTTAATCAATGATACTTCTATAAAAAAATTTTTAAATAAAAAAGATATTGCCAGAAGGAAAAAAAATAAAGATTAAAAGTTGACAGCCATCTACCCCTTAGCACTGCTTGAGTTCAATACCCATGGGAAATTATTTAAGTGCTATAATGATCTAAGCGCAATAGACTTCTCTTTGGATAGAACTGTAACAGTCACAGTATTTTAGAGCTGGAAGGAAATGGTCATTTAATGCAACTCCTTATCACCATTATCAGCAACAAGCATTTATTGTATGCCTTCTGTGTCCTAGGTTAATACCACCAAACAGAAGATGTGAAATTTAAGGCCATTTATGTCAAAATGATGGTAGACACGTGCTGTGTTAAATCGCTTTCGGTCTGTCTGACTCTTTGCAACCCCACGGACTGTAGCCCATCAGGCTCTGTCTGTCCATAGGATTCCAGGCAAGAATACTGGAGTGGGTTGCTACTTCCTTCTCCAGGGGATCTTTCCGACGGAGGGATTGAACCCACGTCTCTTCTGTCTCCTGCACTGGCAGATGGGTTCTTTATCACTAGCACCACCCGGGAAGTCACGATGATAGACATAGGGCGAGGTTAAAAAAGGAAACAAATCCTGGAATTAAAAGAATTCTAGAGTCTCTGGGATGAACAGGAATTTGGCAACGAATGGATTTAGCAAGATAAAAGGAATTTAGAGTGATCCAAAACGTATTTTTACAGGGAGAGAAACTGTAGTCTAGAGAGGTTATATATTGTTCAATGACATAAGGCAATTAACTAGTGACAAAGCTCAAACTTGAAGTTAAGTCCCCTGATTCTTTAGTATAAGGTTCTTTCACTACAGCTTGGATTAATTTGTAACCTAAACTATATTTTTTGGCTATAAAACCAAACTGTTTTTCCATCATGCACAGATCATACAACTATCCAATATCTGCATAGTAATTTCAAAGAATTTGGAAAAAAAAACCCAACATTTTAAACTTTAAAGAATTTGAAAATCTTAAAATAGGACTTTCCTATTCTTTGAGACATGATTTCTTAAAATTTTTGAACCACTGTGCAACTGATTGATTTCTGTATATATGCACAATTACCAAACAGTTCATATTACAATCTTACAGAGATGTGTCTCATATGTAATCTTGAGTTTCTGGCTTATTTTTTTCCAAGTCAGCAACTAGCCTTTAAAGTGTGGGAGGCAAGGTAGTGATGGTATTCCATACCATGATTCCCAGAGGACCCAATGTCTGGAAGCCAACAGCTCCAATTCCAGCTTTATCAGTGATTTATTTTAGACTTCAGTAACCATTAACACTACGGTTTTCAGCTCTGTTCAGTGTGTGAGACTCTCAAATTGATTAAATTATCTAAGAATAAAGACAATACTTTTGTGCTAGGTTTTATACAGGCATAGAATTGCTTAAATGACCATGTGAGTACTCAGATTATTTTAATAATGAGAAGGATAAAACAAGCTCCTCATAAATTTTTCTTAATTTCTGAAGAATGTGATGTTAGCAGAGTATTTCTCTATCTTATCTCAGGTTCATATTATAAGTATCTGATAAAATTTTATGGAATTCTTGAGACCTCTGCGATTTATATTTCTAAAGTAAAATATTTAGCTTCACTACATTTTGCATATAATGGAATAAGAACTAAGATAAAAAATTAAGTACGTCTGTATGTGTTTCAAATTGAACGTGAAGAACTGGGCTTGAAGTCAAACCTCTTGAGGTGGTCAGTCATTTGAGTCTGTATTTCCATATTTGTGAGAGCTCAAAATATGTAAGTGCATAAAATAGAATGTTTTTAGTTAACCTATTTTTATGGAATACTCACATCTCTCAAAGGTAATTATAACCTACTTTTTCAACATAAACTAGAAGTCAAATTGTTCAATTTTATGTATATATAATGACAATTGAAATGTAGTCAGAGATATAGTTAAAACAACTCTGGGCTTCCTTGTGGTCATCAGACCACATTTTATAAACTCACAGTTGAGTTCCTGTCTTTACTCACCCACTTAAAAGGCAGTTTTGAGATGGATGAGGTAGCAACAAGGCAGTCCTGGTCTTAATAGCAAAGCATAAAGTCAAAAGTCTCACACAGTATTATTTTGTACTCTCAAGGCAACAATTTAAACTTTCAGCCATACTGTGCACAGCAACAAGAAAAATATGTTCATAAGGCAGAAATAAAGTTAAATTTATAAGTACTTTTTCATCTTCCCTTTATTTTATTATTCTTACTTTTAAGTGTACCTCATTAGTGAAAATACTTGGAATGCAAATATTTTAGTAAAGGATAACTTTGTTAAAATTATTACAAAAGATTTTGACACAACTGTATGAATAACATAGCAGTTTGAGGAGTTTCTTCTGATTAATAATTTTGAGTCTACTTCATCTTTAAGAACAAAAGCATAATTGATAATATTCCTTCATCTTAATTCCTCCTACTCAAGAGAGGATAAGAGAAGAGCTTCCTCTGCCTCCTAACTTGCATTCTTCTTTTCACCCAAGCTCAGATCAGAGGAAAAGAACAATGAAGTAAGCAGGATACATTCTGGGATTTGAAGAATGCTGTTCTTTACATCTGTTTGTAAGACGGTTCAATTTATATTGAGTAAAGAAGAATGAAACATAGCTTTGATTCTATTGTCACTTTACCACATGTCACATTTTTCTTAAGAAAACTGAACTACAGAAAGAATGAGAAGAAATTTAATTATAACTTCCCCCATCTTAGAAATCCTCAAGTAAGAAACAAAGTCATAACAAGCAGCACATTTATTAGCTCCATTTCCCAGACCTTTAAATTCTCATTTTAATTGAGAGTGGAAATGTCAGATTCTTTTGTTCAGCCAGGTAAATCATCTTTGGATCTAAGACCTCTTAAATTAAAGGGAATAAATCATCTTATCTTTTTTACTAACTCTGTGGGAGTGGAAGTTCCCTAAATCTTTAACTATATCCATAGGTAAAGGGAAGGAAACATCCTGCAAACAATCACATTCTTCTTTCAATAACCAAAAGTCAATTAGCTCATTTCTCTCTGACGTTCAGCCATTCTAAGGGGAAAAAGATCTGGTTTCTTAGAAGCATTACAGAGGTAAAGAGCAGAGAGGTCAGGCAAAATTGGCATAACTGTGCTTACCCCAGAAATTACAAGAAATCAACAATTAAATGTCAGCTTCACCATCTGTATAATGAGAGAGAGAGGTGGGCCCAGTGATCGTCAAGTCCCTACTGTTCTGACACTGAATTAATGATGTTCTAGAAGCCAAATCCCTTTGTTCCCCTCTTCTATCACTAGCAGTTCCCAACTCTAATTTTTTAAAAAATAAATTTAAATTTTATTTATTTACTATTTATTTATTCCCGGCTGTGCTGGGTCTTTGTGGCTGTATGAAGGCTTTCTCTAGTTGCAGAGAGCAGGGGCCACTTTCTAGTTGTGGTGCTTGGGCTTCTCACTGCAGTATCTTCTCTTGTTATGGAGCATGGGCTCTGGGCCTGTGGGCTTCAGTAGTTGCGGCAGGTGGACTCAGTAGTTGCAGCATGTGGCTCTAGAGTGTGGGATCTGTAGGCGTGGCATACAGGCTTAGTTGCCCCCCGGCATGTGGAATTTTAGTTCCCCAACCAGGGATCGAACCCATGTCCCCTGTATTAGCAGGCAGATTCTTTACCACTGGAACACCAGGAAAGCCTCCCAACTCTACTTTTGAAGCAATCATTAAAGTAAGGGATGAACTGGCACTGACCACATGGTCAATTTTACAGTTGTATACGCAAGTGAAAAGTACATACTATCCCATTGTTCCAGTAGGAAATTCAGAATTACTAGTAGGCTGCATTCAAATTCCAACTCTCTGATACTATAATGAAGCAGGCTCAGAAGCCAAGGATGGGTGGATAAAGAGCAGCAGAGTGAACTACTCTCCAGATTGACCTCTCGCCCCCTCACACTAGCCATTATACATGAGTGACTGCTCCAAGGAAGTCACGGGGAACCAGGAGTTCAGCTCATACAGGACCTAAGGTTATATTAGTCTTCCTCTCTTTTCATTGTAAATTTATTCAGAAAGTAAAGAGCGGATTCATGTTGATGTATGGCAAAACCAATACAATGCTGTAAAGTAATTAACCTCCAATTAAAATAAATTTATATTTTAAAAAAGCATACAGAAACTAATGAAATTATTTATATCCGCCCATACACAGAATTAGAACATCCAACAAAAGTAAATGCCCAAAGGGGAACAATTCTGTTAATACTTTCTAACATTTGAGCCTTTGAGCCATGCCATTTTCACAGTCAACAATACCCTACCTCTCTTCTAGACATCCAAATCTCTAAAACAAACAAACAGCAAACTACATTCCAAACTCCCCAGGGGAATCTGATCACCCAAACAATCAATTGTCTCACTGTCCACCCTCCCACAGCCCTTTGCTTGAGCCGCCATTACAACAGCCATTTCATTGTCTTTGCATTCTCTTTCGTTGCCATGACCTATTTTCTTTTTAATTAATTAATTAATTTTTGGAGGCTAATTACTTTACAATATTGTATTGGTTTTGCCATACATTGACATGAATCTGCCACAGGTATTCATGTGTTCCCCATCCTGAACCCCCCTCCCACATTCCTCCCCATCCCATCCCTCTGGGTCATCCCAGTGCACCAGCCGTGAGCACCCTGTCTCGTGCATCGAACCTGGACTGGTGATCTGTTTCACATATGATAATATTCATGTTTCAATGCCATTCTCCCAAACCATCCATTTTCTAAATGAGCAAGCACATTAAGAATGGGGCTCTGACTCACTAAGCACCAGGTGCCCTCACAGCACCCAGAACAGTATTTTGTATACTGAAGCTCTTGGATATTTTCAGGGTGCTTACCTGGGGGCCCTCCTATGATGAAATCTTTGGCAGGAAGTTATCCTTCCATTTGTATTTGATTTCTGACTTTCAGCACAAGAAGATTACATTTACTCAACTGAAGGATGTTAAAACAAGATTCGAAGTCAATTCCTATTCCCACATGTGATTGACATGATAAACTTTACAAAGTTACAACTTTTGAGTTTTTTCCTTTCTACTGGGGATCTCTTTGGGTAGCAAAAAAGCAATTCTTAAAATAGTATGGAGCTGTACTCAAAGGAAAGTTGTCAGGAACCATACACAGAAGCATGCATACCAGTGGCACATGCAAATCTGATTCTGGAAGCACATCTGTAATCACTATCAAACAGTCACAGGACTACTGTCTGTCCTGGAGAGTCTCGCATGATATCATACACTTATATAAAGATTAGAGGCCTCAAAGAGCCACAGTCTGTGTCTCATTCTGCTGAACACTGCTTTTAATTTAGTTGGGCTCAACACATATAGAAAGAAATGCACAATTCAATCAAGGATCAGGTTTAACCATAAGCATTAAGATTAAAACTAAAGAGATTATTACTGAATAGACAGTATGTTACATAAATGTGCTCTGGGATTGATAACAAGCTTTAACTATAAAATATTCATTTGGAAAGGGGGGACAAGGCAAAGATTCTGCTAATATATAAATGATAAAACAGGGCATTATTTAATCAAATCTGCACAGGGCACTTTAACATGATGAACACAGAGAGCCTCATTTTATGCTATCCATACTGGAGGCAAAATTAAAGAATGTCATTCTAGCACTTCCAGAAATAAACACTTTGGGATAGAATCTAAGGTAGAGGCCCCTTAGAGCAAATATTGAACTATCATGGATAATGTTATGGTGAATCTTCAACACACTTATTAAAATGCAGTGGATTAAAATAAAATTGATTTGCTCACTGTCTATCTTCCTTCTTGATGCAGAACTCCAATTAAAATCAATAGGTTTGAAGCTTGTAAGCATAGCACTAAATTATTAATACCATGAGTTCTTTTAGAAAATTAACACTGATTGAAAAAGTGTAATTTTACATAGACTTACCTTTTCATTCTTAATGAGAAAGTGGCTGCAGTATAATTTCCCTCCAACATTTCTCTCTTTAATCAAATCTATACTTTGAACAAATTTAATCAAATAGTATTTGCAAGGAGTTACCCAGTGGAATCTTAGGGCTAAGGAAATTTATCTCTTGGGTCTTACTGGCTTTAATATTCTTTGATCCCAAGAAAATGATACCAATGGCACGCTGGTGTCAATAGCAAACAATTTTAATCTTGTCAAACCCTATGAATGGACCAGAGAGATTATAGAATACTCTAAAAGAAGGGTCTCCAGTTTTTCAACAATTCATTTTCCACTTTTCATTTCCCCAAAGTGAAAAATATCACGGTGTGTGTTTATATGTGTGTGGGGGGTAGGTGCATGGCTAAAAGAATAATGTTTATTGTTTTTTATGTCCCATCTACTTTAAAATAATTGTAGCAGTGTATTAATAAATAGGAATACACTCAGAAACCAAGTAAATGTGAATGTGTGGGTGTAACAGTTATACCTGAAAACCTAAGCTAAGAAAAAAGTGACATTCACTCAGTCACATCTGACTCTTTGCGATCCATGGACTGTTAGCCTGCCAAGCCCTTCTGTCCATGGAAATGCTCCATGCAAGAATACTGGAATATGTAGCCATTCCCTTCTCCAGGAGATTGTCCCAATCCAGGGACTGAACCTGGGTATCCTGCATTGCTCCCTGGGGGCTCAGAGGGTAAAGAATTTGCATGCAATGCAGGAGATACAGGTTCGCTCTCTGGGTCAGGAAGATCCCCTGGTGGAATGCATGGCAACCCATTCCAGTATTCTTGCCTGGAGAATTCCAGGGACAGAAGAGCCTGGTGGGCTGCAGTCCATGGGATCGCAAAGAGTCAGACATGACTGAGTGAGTAACACTTTCACTTTCTCTTGCATTGCAGGCAGATTCTTTACCATCTGAGCCACCAGAGAAGCCCAAACTGCCATAAATGAGCATAAAAGTGAGCCCTGTGCCTCACACCATGATACACTCAACATATATAAGAAATCAGCTTGCATCGCCAAATTTGTTACTTTAACAAAACAGGGGCTGGATTTCAACATCCTCACTGATGATGATTTTATTATCATTATTCCCTTTCCTCTGTACAGGAAGTACCAGCTCATTTGGAAAAAACAAAAAATAAAGCCCTACATATTGCCATATTTCCATTTTCCCAAAGAATTTCAGCTTAAATAGCTCATCTTCTTTTTGTTATAAATTAGTATCTTCTCAAAGTTCATCAGCTTTCCCTGAACTAAAGTTTCTTAAACCAACCTCCATCCTGCCCCACTGTCAATAGCATTTGTGAATGTTCTAATTCCTACCCCTAAAGGTACATATTCACCAGTTAGTTTTTAATCCCCATTGATCTGTGTTTATGTTACTGAAATCTGTTCATGTTACCAAAGCATAATATTAAAAAAATAATTTTCAGATAAAGGGGTGAATGCTACTGAAATTATGAGATATCTACTAATATGAGTTGAATTTTTTAATTTTTAAGAAATACTACTATAAACATAAGGCTGTTTACAATATTCTCCATACCACTACGGCTAGGATAATATATTTTATTAGTTGAAACATATGGTCCTGTTCATTTTGCAATCAACAAAACTGCAATTCTCCAACAAAGATAATCAACATCCAGTACGAAATCTGAATACATGTATGAAATCTGCTGCTGCTGCTGCTGCTAAGTCGCTTCAGTCGTGTCTGACTCTGTGTGACCCCATAGACGGCAGCCCACCAGGCTCCCCCGTCCCTGGGATTCTCCAGGCAAGAACACTGGAGTGGGTTGCCATGTCCTTCTCCAATGCATGAGAGTGAAAAGTGAAAATGAAGTCACTCAGTCGTGTCTGACTCTTTGTGACCCCATGGACTGCAGCCCACCAGGCTCCTCCGTCCATGAGATTTTCCCGGCAAGAGTACTAGAGTGGGGTGCCATTGCCTTCTCCGATGAAATCTGCATACATGTACAAAATCAGATTTTTTTTGTCCTCCAAAAAAATACACTATGTGATCTTTTTAGGAACTTTAGAGGATCACAGGATTTTAGAACTGAAAGTGATCTTTATAAAATGCTTGTCTTTTTTATTTTATAATGAGAGTTTTCTAGCTGGGGATGGGGTGGGGAGGGCAATGACAAACAAGTAACCTCAGGATGGAGACAAATGACAATGTTCCTTAATTAGTTTTTGAATTGCCATAGCCAAAATAAGCTTGATGAGCAATTCAAAGTAATTAAAATGTTTGAACAGTACACTACCCGAAAAGATCTCTGATCTACAACTTGAGCCAACTTGTACCCTATCATTTTACAGCCCTAACCAGAGATAAAGTACCATTCACCAAGCAAATCTTCACCGCCCACCCCAAAAGGACTCATACAAGATTGTGAAAAACACAACCTTAGAAGTTCCTTTGTCTTTTCTTGTCTTGTCTAATTTCATTTCCTTCCTTTCTTTCCCTTCTTGCCATCCAGTCTTAAAGCAAGCTCAGCCACCCAGTGAAGCCGTTCCTGACCATCTCAGCAGCCTCGTTTAACTCACCCATCCTAGAAATTTCTGAGCAGGTTAGCAGTGAGCTACTGAACGCATTCAGCAGATGAGTAAAAAAAATAAAATCTGTGTTTCAGGTAGTTACATTATGTCTGCACGTTGCCTCAAGTGTACTTAGTGATAAGAGGCCCGCTCGCTACCTCTTGATAAAAGAAGGGATGATGTCTGACATTTTCCAAGGAAAAAACACTGCTTAGAACTTCATGATTAACTGAATATGGGGATAAAGGAAATCAGCAGCAAATTACAAAGAATGCCTGCTGGTCTTTCTCTCCCTTGGTAATTTTGTGATTTACCAATATATGTTTTATGGCTGATGGTACCTCCCCCACTGAATCAAGTAGTTAAGTGGCATTTGGTGCAGCCTGATTATTTCATATGCTATGATCTAATAATTTGAATGCATTTTTGATTAAGTACTATTCTTCTTACTGCTGACAAGGTACCTGAGATGTTAATTGTAGGGTGAAGACACTTATTCAGTACAAGGAGGAAACAAATGTGATTATATCTGACACTTAACACTCTCTATTCACTTTCCTTCTCTAATAGATATAGCCCCTTAATTTAAAATAGTGATAAAAGCAATCAATGCCTTCCCTTATAGTCCTTTAAAATTTACTTCTATTTCTTGTTGTAGAAACTAAGAAAAACACTAAAATATATTTGTATATACACATACATAATTTATTATTCATTACTGTTTCCAACACAACTTTCCACATCATTCAACTATTAAATATAGTTTTTGTTTAGAAAACAAGAACACATCTCCCTATTTACTATGATCTGGAGTCTTTCCTTAAATTAAGCATTATAATAATGGGACCAATATACAAGTCAGTTACCTCAACAAAGAGAAACTTTCCTAATATCTTACTGTATCCCTAATCCCACAGAAAGTACTATAAATTGCTTCCCTCCAGCAATTCTCAATGGGGTTCCATGCCCTAAGACAGGGTTTGGCAAACTTTTTCTATGAAGGACCATGTCGTAAATATCTTAAGGTTTTGTGGGCTAGGTACAGTCTGTGATCTCTGTCACATATTCTTTTTAAAGAACTCTCTAAAATTGTTAAAAAAAAAAAAGAGAGAATTTTTTTTAGCTTTCAGCCTACACACAAACAGACTTGCACTCAGGATTTGGCCGTTGGCTATAGCTTGCAACTGTTGCTCTACCAAATCTACTGTCTAATAAATAAACTCCTCTCTAGTGCATCTAGGATGGTTTTAGTTGTGTCCTTCTTGGCAGAATTGAGAAAACATTCACTCATATCATTGTCTCTGTTTTATGGTTCAAACAGTCCCAATGGAGAAAGGTTACATTAGATTAACAAACCTCTGAAAACACTACTGGAAGAAGGTGGTCATTATTATTGTTTAAAAAATACAGGCATTCAAAAATATTTACAAGGGAGAATGAAAAATCCACATTTTTAAGGAAACTTCATTTTGTACAAAATAGAAGTCAAACATTATAGCCCCGCTCGCTACCTCTTAGAAATTTAATTACACATAGTACAAAAGTAACTACACATTAATTGCCTCAGTAGAAAATTAAGTACATCCAATTCAGAATTTGCTTGGAATAAATATATGATCGCATATCTTTTATAAATAATAACCTAGTCCAGACTCCTGAGCAGAATCCCCAAGGCTCACACTTTTACATTTGAGGAGATACATGCAGGCATTATTTCATGCTATAAAGGAACAGAACATACCATACTCTTCATTCTAGTAGTTAGGAGAAAACAATTTAGTGTCCTACTAGGAAAAAAAAAGGAATTAAATTCTCAAGCTCTGGAATCACGTGGCCATATTAAATAAGAATATCCTGGAAAAGGAAAAGGCAGTCCACTCCAGTTTTCTTGCCTGGAGAATCCCATGGACAGAGGAGCCTGGTGGGCTACAGTCCACGGGGTCACAAAGAGTCGCACACGACTGAGTGACTTTACTATACCTATACCATAATTTCGGAGAAGGCAATGGCACCCCACTCCAGTACTCTTGCCTGGAAAATCCCATGGACAGAGGAGCCTGGTGGGCTGCAGTTCATGGGGTCGCGAAGAGTCGGACACGACTGAGCGACTTCACTTTCACTTTTCACTTTCATGCGTTGGAGAAGGAAATGGCAACCCACTCCAGTGTTCTTGCCTGGAGAATCCCAGGGATGGGGGAGCCTGGTGGGCTGCCGTCTATGGGGTCGCACAGAGTCGGACACCACTAAAGCGACTTAGCAGTAGCAGCAGCATCCTTTCACAATATATGGATCATCTTTTGAGCTAAAGGGGTTTTTAAAAAATCATCTACAACTGTGCTTGCTCTTTCAATCAGGATCATACCTACACTATGACGGTACAATGCACTATTAAAAAATAACGCCTAAAAGTAAACATATCAAAATGCTTCTGGTCATACAGATGGATTCTCCCAAAACACCTAGGCACGTGGATGGACAACAAGAGAAAGCTGTCTCTAACCTGAACGTGGGGAGGGGCCTGCAATCCCTGGGCAGAATAGAATTTTTTTTTGTTGTTTAATATGAAGACATTTATACCTTTTAAATTACTGGAGAGTTAAAAGGCAACAATAGTGCAGTATTTGGTAGCCATAGGTCTTCTTAGAAAAAAGCAATGGACTACATGCTTCTCTAGAGGTCTTCTCTCAGCCAAGACATAAATCAACTGGTGCTAAAAAGTCATTAGGCAAACTTATTTTAAAGTAAATCTGAGATGCTACACAGCCCTGAAATGCTCCCCCAAAAAACTATTTTAATCATTCCCTAAGGGAGAATTTTAAGGTCAGAACCCACTGGAGAAGTAACAATAATATCAATTCCAAGTCATTGGAAAGAAAGGTTTCTTCTCTTCAGCCTCCCCTCCCCCAAATAACAGCCCAAATCAGTTAAACAGAATCCAATGATAATCTAGCACTTTTCCTTGTTAATGAAAAATATTTATTTTGCCTTCAGAGGCGGGAAAAGTCCACCCCAAATGACTCCAAGTGTCTAGAAACAATTTATTGGCCCAGTATGCACGTCCCCAAAATTGCACATCTTAAACAGAAAAGCAGCTGAAACCACCATCCCTATGATGTCAGCTCTTTCCCCTGATCTTTCACAAGCTTTCTCCCAACCAAAAGACTCTTTACATTTCTTGCCATAACAAATCAATTATGTAAATGTAACTTGTATCACAGAACTCATAAGCAACAAGAAAGAAACGAATTACTATTACCTCCCCAATTTCCTTTTCTGTTAGCTTTTTCTCCTCTCTGCAGAAAGCATAGAAATTTCCCATTCTAAAAAATATAGAGAGAGAATTCCAATCTTTAAAGCAAAAGACTACTTCTTCCCTTCCTGGGAAAATACTCTTTCTCTTCTTCCAGAGTCCAACACCTTTTCCCTCACCTACATTTTCTGTTTGCTCATGAGGCAGCAGTAATCCTCTGGTATTATGAAATTCTACCTTCCCTAAGCAGGGTTTACACTGCAGCCTTCAAAACGATGCCTGAACCTCAGCAGATAGAAGATCCATAGCAACAGCGGTAATAGTTTTTTTCACTTGCTATTACCAGAAATCACAGTCCAAAAAGACGATGATGGAGGTGTCACCTATGCTAAAACCTCAAAATTGATTCATTATTTAACTAGTCAAATCCCACGTTTTCATTTTGTGTGCCCTTTGGAAAGCCTGTGACAGAGAACCAAAGAAAAAGATCTTTCAGTGACAGTCACCATTTTTCATGAAGAGATAAACAGTTTTTTTTTTTTAAAGCAGCTCTCCTATACAAGATTTTGTCACTGAAACAGAATCCAATGCCCTATCCCCTCCATTCCCTATCACCCTAAAATCTAGTGTAAAGTACCTATAACAACGATAACTTCAAAATAAGAGCTTAGACAATGATCACAAGTTCCTGTTAACCAGAAGTCATTTGTATACTACTCACATGCCTCTGATTTTGCTAATAGGCAAACAGATTTATACTTATCAAAAGCAGTTCCTTTGATGCAATGGTTCTTTGTAAGACTATTCTATGGGAGAAATTAAGCAGAGAATTGAGAATCTTGATAATACCATCCTACGTAATGTTCAATTCAATTCTAATTCACTAAAACAGATTAACATTGGTACTAAACTTCATTAAAAGTTGTTTACCATGATCTGTTTCCTGTATGGAACTGACTGCTATGAGTCCATTTTCTTTAAGAACAGTAATAGTTTAAATATTAAATACAGCAAAAAGAACTAGTCATGATAAAACTGCAACATGTGTAGAATCCTGGAAACCCTGTTAAGTGTGTAGACATAGGTACATATAGACATATGTATTTATCTTTCATAAATACATATTTAAGGATTTTTATAAATCTTTTTAAAGGTGATAAAGAATTCTATATATTTTCTATATAACAAAAATACTTAGCAAATCCATGGATACTGTAATTTCTACTGAGTACATACTTTTTACATTAATGTTACTGAATTTCTTTTATATGCAGACCATCTTATATGACATTGCCAAATCATAATTTTCTGCTTCTTGAACTTAGTGATCATCCTATCTTTTACTCATTTTTATTTTGACAATGCACTTCTACTTTAAATAGTTATGTCTAAAATTGGTACAGATGACTAAATACTGGCCAAAGTTGAACCTTATTTTCTTGAACAGATTTTGAAGGTTTTTCAAACACAAAATATACTCCACATATGATATACATTGCATGTGCATATACACATGGCCCCAGTGACTTTTTCCCCATAAAAACATAATTTACCATACAGAGTAACGAAAAATGGATCACAAAAGTAATTTAAGTATCCTGGAAAAGAGATAGCAACCCCATAAGAGATGTGAGGAATAAGGTAAACTTATAATTTTAAACTCAAACAAATTATATTCCCTAAAGGGGAAGAAAGCCCTCAAGAAACTTATTTTAATGGTAACTAAATATCACCTGAAATGTGTGTGTTTAAAGGCTCATTTCTACACATTTTTGAACATCTTCACTGGGGCCAAATCTTTGATTCTCAAAGATAATTTTGGTTTGGTTGGTTGTGTGTTCATTTTGATATTGAAAAGTGACTTAGGTCCAAAGCTGGTGAATGAAGTGCGGGATCAAGTTTGCTCACATTGTTTGGTGTTGGCAAACTCATTAAATGGGCTCATTTGCTTCTCTTATTTCCAGTTCCAATCCTTTGTTTGTAGCTTAGTCAGTAAAAAATCTGCCTGCAGTGCAGGAGACCGGGGTTCGATCCCTGGGTTGGGAAGATCCCCTGGAAAAGGAAATGGCAACCCACTCCAGTATCCTTGCCTGGAAAATCTCATGGACAGAGGAGCCTGGTGGGCTGCAGTCCATGGGGTCACAAAGAGTCTGGCATGACTGAGCTACTAATACTTACTTACTTATCTAATCCTTTGTTTAAACTGAGCTCTAGGCTTTCCTACAGGATACTTGTTGGCAGATGGTAATAGATTAATCTGACAGGTATAGAGAATATTTTAGAGGGCAGAAGATGGAGTCAGAAAGGCCATTTAGGAAGTGGTTTGATATTTCCTTAATGATTCTGAAGCAACTTCCTCTCCCCTCCAAGAATTTCCATATGTAAACACAAGTTGGCTTTGGAATGTGATGACCGAATGGGTATTTTTGACATAATAGCAGCTCAGAGTTAATACTTTCAGGTTTTTTTTTTTTTGGGGGGGGGGTGGATAATACAGAGTGAGGGAAAGAAGTTCTATACAAAAAGAAAGATGAGATGTGTAAAAACTGGAAAAAGTGTTTTAAATGTCTATCTTTGGGGTAAATAGTGCCACTCACTGTTATTTAGGAAAGTGGCATTTTATTTCTCTTTAGCCAATTTGCATTTTCACAAGTATAAGCATAAATAGATTTCATGTACTTAAGAGAAGTGTTTACATTTGAAGGTAAGAGCATTTACTGAACTGTCAAACCTATCTGAATCAAGGGACACAGAAGTGATGGTTGACAGTGAGATTTTGAAAGCTATAAAAATTAATGCAAAATTGAGTTCAGCTTCTTGGAAGGATGACTGAAAATTATGTTATTTTGATCTCTCACAATTTCATCTACTCTCTCTCTCTCCAGGTAGCACTTCCCATCATCCTCTTCATTCCTGAACTAACCTGTTACTACTTGCTTCTGCTTGGTTGTGTAGCCAGTGCTACAAATTCAACAGTTTAAAAAAAAAAAAAAACATTTTCTCCCAAACTCAGCCATATCTTTGAGTCTTTACTGTCATGTTTTTCCCCTTCCCATGTCCAATCAATCACCAAGGTCTGGTAGTCTTCCTTGAGTGGTACTCAGAGTGGTCCCCAGACCAGCAGAGCAGGTGGGAACTCATTAAAAATGCAAGCTCATGGCCACTGCAGACCTACTTGAATCATAAAACACTGGAGCTGGGGTCTGGCAATCTGTGTTTTAAAAAGCATCCAGGTAGTTCTGATACATGCTCAAGCTTGACCATCACTGCCCTAGATCACACCCTTAACAACTAAAGCCTGGGCTATAACAATATCCACTTATTATATCTAGCCTTTCTCCAACCCAGACTGTTAGGTTACAAGCCTAATCTTCCAAAACAAAACAATAAACCACTGCTTTGATCAGTTCACTTTCTTGATTAAAAAAAAAAAAAAAAAAAGAACACCTTGTTGTAGGTTGAGTTAAAAATAACTGGCTCAGTCAGGCATTCAAAGAAAGTGAAAGTTGCTCAGTCCTGTCCAATTTTTTGCCCCTTTATGCCTGTTCTCCTGCCAGTCTCCCACTCTCCTTTAAGGGTCTGTTCAGGGCTGCTTTGCCTAGAAGCAATGTAGGGCAGTGGCAAAAACACATGTGCCTAGTATAAAGGTGTTGTATAAATGATAGTTCCCTTCCTTAATTTGATCTTCCTTAGAATGCTACTGCTGCTGCTAAGTCGCTTCAGTTGTGTCTGATTTTGTGCAACCCCAGAGATGGCAGCCCACCAGGCTCCGCTGTCCCTGGGATTCTCCAGGCAAGAACACTGGAGTGGGTTGCCATTTCCTTCTCCAATGCATGAAAGTGAAAAGGGAAGTGAAGTAGTCGCTCAGTCATGTCCGACTCTTTGCGACCCCATGGGCTGCAGCCTACCAGGCTCCTCCATCCATGGGATTTTCCAGGCAAGAGTACTGGAGTGGGGTGCCATTGCCTTCTCTGCCTTGGAATGCTACTATGTCCATTTCTATCTCATTTGGTATTCATTACTATTGCCTGGAGAATTCTAAGGACAGAGGAGCCTGGCAGGCTATAATCCATGGGGTCGCTAAGAGTTGGACATGACCGAGTGACTAACACTATGACTATATGACTGACTATTGCTCTGCATTGTTAGATCTTTAAATGTGCAGATGTCTAATCTTTTCAGTTACTGTATAAACTTCCTGACTTCTTTACACTTTGCGTGTTTCAGAGATAGGTATCAAGCACTATGTCCTACATCACGTAGGCCTTCCAAACCTTGCTGCTAATAATTTTCCAGCTTAAATCACCCTTTGGTGTTTCATGAAGACTAAATGTGTAAACACATTAAACCTGGATCACCAGTATCCAACTTGGGAAGTCTATTATATTACCATTAACTGACAGAAGGAGCACATCACAAGGCTCAGAGCAAAGTTCAGACAGAGGATCTGAAATAAAACTACAGAAGCAAACAGGACCCTAAATAATGAATTCGCTAACTGTTCTCCTCACGGGGTCAGAAGCACTTGAAAAGCACACAGTTGAAGTATGCTGCTTCCCTGAGGCTGCTAGACACACTGACTACAGCCTCCTTAACCATAAGAGGTCAAGGTTCTATTTTCTATCCCCATACTTCGTAGTATGTGTGCATTCTTTGCTGATTGGTTTCTTTTATGCTTCTACTTAAAGTTAAGACAGGCAGCAGGAAATTGTGACCAGGGGGTCCAGAAACTTTCCCAGCTCTAGGGGGCAATAATAATGATGAACCGAGGTTCTGGGAAGAAATTATGACCTCTTGGTTTCTACTGGGTCAGTTGCCCCAACTTTTCTTGCATTAAAACCAACTTATGCCCCACCTGATTATCTATGTTGTCCATCCCTTCCCCACCACCCACTGCTGTGTTATTTATACTATAGTGCAGCAAGCAGTTAAATCCTAGCTTAATATAACATACTGTAAAGTGATATGTCCCAAAGCCAATGGTTTAATGGAAAGCTGGGGGAGGGGGATAAAAAGACACTCACAGAGCTACGCAAAAATGCATTTTCAAAGAAAAATCTGGATGCATCTAGATGTTCTTGAAGTCTTTCCTCCACCTGCCAAAAATTCACTCCTTGGATTGTTACCAGACTCTACTGAAATCTGGTAGAGTAATTCACTAGTGTGCTTAGAAATTCCCTAACATATCTACTGTGGTATGGATTTCAAATCCAGTAAAACTTCATTAAATTGATACTGGGAAGCAACTTCTATGATTCAAAGCAACTGTTATTCTTCAGCTAGACACACTATTGCTCTGTAATAAACAAATTGAAAAATTCAATGATGGGTGATTTAAACCCTACTTTTTTCAGTCCTTCGCATTTTAAATTGATAGGGTTTTACAGATTTTTCCTCACTTATAAAAAAATACCACTAAGAACACTATCTCTTGTTATAAGGATCTTAATGAAACATTGCAAAGGTTTTGTTCTGTAAATGTTTTCCATGAGAAAAAGATAAAAACACAGTGCCTCGGATTTCCTCAGCAGTGCCTTCGTGAAATTACTTGATCACAAAGGAGGAAAGTGGACCTTCAAAAAAAGATAATTAGAATATTTTTAACCTGTAGACCTAAGCTGTCTACAATTTTGTTTACTCTAGTCCCCAGGAAGGGTGAACCACGGTTTTGTTCATATTTTGCTAGAATGTCCAAAGCTGTTGTACCAATGGCTAATCTGGTATTTTAGGATGCGGGTCATTCTAATCCATGACCGTAGGATAAATGAAGGGAAAAGAAAGCTCAGTGGGTTGCTGTCAGAGGTATGCTGGAACAAGTCCAGAAGAGGCTGACAGGGAGTAAGCTCTATTCTCAGTGAAAGGTGATGGGGAGAGACAAGCAGGAATAGAGGGGAAGGATGGGATCTGCTTGGCACTAGGTCTCTTGGTTTCTCTGAATGTGCATTTCAGAAGATCTGCTTGAATTATATGGGATTTGGGGGAGGGACAACATCCATGGGAGAGGTCACACAGTGAGCCATTAAACAAAGACACCTCAATATCAGTGAAATTTATCAGATTCTTTCTAATATGACAGCTGGGACAGAGAAGTAAAGAGGTTTTATTTATTTGTTTGTATTTTTTTTTTGACAGGGGGACACAGGCAAGGGACAAACGGTTATTTTTCTCAAAGACATAAATTTGTCTGAAATCAGCCCTAGCTACTAGGGGAGCAATGAGGGCTCCTCTTTCTCTCAAAGGTCTTGGAAGACAAGAATAAGAGTTTCAGTGCATGGACAGCTGATTAGTTACCAGTATATTTTGTTAGACCTATCACATATAATGCATTTTTAGTAAGTAGAAAATGTCTTCAGTGTGCACACATAAATTAGCCTTCATGATCTACAAGAATTCAAGCAGAACACAATATATTTACAAAAACAGAATGGAAAAGTCAGAAATTTCTAGTCTATATGTACTGTACTCACTAACCAACACTTTTACACATAATTCATACCTAATGGAAAAGAGAAGTAAAATAGATGGTCCCTGCCTGTAAGAAATTTACAACCTAGTTTGAGAGACAAGTATAACATATATAATTAGGAAAAATCTAAGGCAGTATATAAACCAAGGACTGGACTGTCTGCTACTGACAAGGGATATAATAGGTGCTGGAAAATGGGAGTGATTACTGTAGTCTGGAATGTTCAGAGAGAGTTCATGGAGAAAGTAAGATGGAGACCTTGAAAATCAGGTAGGGTCTGGCCATTCAGTGATTACTGAATTGTAACTGGCATGGTAGAACAAAACAGCTTTCTTGTTGGGGAGTAGAAATAACTAAGTATAGATCTGTAGAGAGGAGCCAGATGACAGGAAGTCTGGAAAGCTGAGCAGAAGACTTCAGGTCTGGTGGTGGTGGTATTTGTGTGGGTGTTTTGGGGTGGGGGTGGGAGACTGGATTTCAATAGGAAAACTGTAGGTTACCAAGCAGGAGTGAGAAGAGATAATGACAGTGTTTTCATGTGATTAGCCTAGCATTGTTTGGCAGAATGAACTGCCCATATACATCATAACACCTTTGATGAAAGAGTTCAAAATATACTCCACATATGATAGTTAACTCATGCTAATAACATTTCATAGAGGCAAAGGAAACGCAGCTTTTATTATTCCCCATTTTGTAGATGATGTGCTCAAGGTCACTGAATAAATGAAAGGCAGAATAAAAAACCCCACAGGATCACAATATTCAGTGGTTCCTAGGTACCAGCTAAATTATATTCTCTTATTTGCTATGACTCAGGCAATGGAGGTACATGATGGACCTTTGTCCTCTTGTGCCATTTTTAGACCCTCCTTAGTGTTTAAGGCACATGTCCTACCATGAGCAATTCCTGTTTACTCTCTGTTCAGCCCCAGCCTGCTTACTCCATACTTTGCAACTACCTCCAACTCTCCCAGCTAAGAACTGTCTTTGATCATTCTGATTCAGCTAGTCTTCTCCCATCATCTGCAACATATTCAACATCTCTGTATCAATCACCTACCAACCAAGACAATGGTTTGGGTTTACGTATTAGTGCAAGCACTGCTTTCTATGTCTTTCTATCTCAAATTACAAAGCTGATTAGTCCCTTCAGAAGGTGGAAGGAAGGTAAGAAACCTACATACTAGATTCTGACACCAAGCTGAATTCCTTCTCCAATTTAGGTTTCATGATGAGAGTAAAATAAAGAATTCCTCCCCCACCCCCAGTTAACTCCTTCCTGATCCTGACGCATTTGCTCATCCCCGAGTGCATCTTAAATCACCATTCCTTTTCTTACAATCCTCCACCTTAGCTTCCTGTCTCATGAGGGCCCTCACTCCAACATGCTCTCTGACATTATGACCTCTCCCTCCTTCGTGGCTCCCATCCTTCAGTTTCAAGTAAAGAAACCGGCCAAAAGTAAATGCTCAGTAAATGTCTGATGAATGACTAAGGCTCCAGATCTATCTCTTCAAGTATTCGCTGGACATTTTTAAAACTGGCTTTCCTGAGGCATGTTGATATACAAAAAAATTGTACATATTTAATGTATACAATTTGATGGGTTTGTACATATACATACACCTTTGAAACCATCTCCACAGTCAAGGTAACAGACCATACAGCTCTACATTTTTGTCATCCTGCTGTTACCTCAAACTTCACAAGCCTGCAACAGAAATCATTAATATTCTACCAGATCTGACTCTTCTCCCTGACCTTCCAGCTTTTTTTGGATGTACCATAATTGTCCCAGTTCCCCATATTCGATATCACAATGGCTTCGATGCTTTCTTCTGTAACTGGCGAATTTTAAGTCTAATAATTATATACTAGTAATTACATGTACTCATAGTACAAAGCATATGGAAGGCAATCAGTCAATGCAAGGTCCATTGCATCTGTATAGACATGACAGCCTCATTGAAGTAGCCTCAGTTGATCAAACTACCTGAAGTCTCTCAATCCTCCACTTCATCTACTCATCCAATCTTAAGATTTCTCTTCCTATATATAACTTTGTTCATTAAGCCTTTCTTACTTAACAATAGTGGCTAGTCCGAAGGCCAAACCCTTCCCCAGCATTCAAGAACTGCCACAATCTGGACCCAATCAAGTCTTCTAATCTTACCTCCTACTATTTCTCTATTGCAATTCTTCGTCATAGTCCAAGTGATTTTTATCCCATGACCAAGATTATATGGACCCTAACAATCTTTTGGGGGCAAGACTTCAACTCTTCCAGTCAAAACCCTCTATTACAGAGTAAGTATCATAGATTTTGCATTATTTCATGTTTCATGTACTAGATTTAATTCCCCAACAACATTTTAAGTTCTTTAAGGGCAGGCATTGTGTAGCATACTTCTGTATCCTTCCCAGAACCCAGTAACTAGGTTCACCAAGGCAAGAAAAGGTTTTCCACCTCTTAGATAAAAGTATTCAATAATGTGTTCATTAATCCTTAACCTTCATTTCCATCTCACATCTAAAATAACAACCGTTTAAAAACCGTACCACCTTGATCATATTTAAAGATACGTGGAGGCTAATGCTTAAATTCTTTAGCACGAAGTTAAAAAAATTCTTTCACAAGAGGCATAACATAATAACAGTTAGTACTCTAATTCAACATTTAACTTCATTCTCTCACCCACACTTTATGAAGGATTTAACACCCAGTTTAGAACACTTGTCTTCATAAATACTCATGCAGTTTCTAAGGGGAAATATCTTAAACTTAAGTATGATTTACAACTGTGAACTTCAAAGAAACAACATGTTTTAAATCATTAAAGAGTAAATATTTGAGTGGAAAGAAACAGGTTTGTTGGTTTATTTTGTTTAAGTTGTGCTTTAAATATTTTTCAAGAGTTCAGCTCCTGGTATGGAAAATTCCTTTAGCGATATACTACAGAAATAAGCACAAATTAAGCATCAAAAAATTCATATCCTTTACATTTGGTGTAATATGGCAAACATTTCATTACCACAATATTAAGAAATATTAACAATACGAGTCTGAATAACTAATTCATAAGGAAGGGTTTTAACTGGACCAAATCCTGGGTTTTCTTTCGTCACTCCAAGTTTCTTTTCTATTTTAAACTAGAGGCAACAGAAATTTCTTTGTTTGAATGTCAGGAATGCTGGAAGTCTTAAGTGATAGAGCAGGTAGCTCGACTTCACGTCTCTCCTCAGGGGGAGAAAAACACTGCGGGTAAAGTAATTTTGTTTTTATTTCTGGAAAAATCATTTTTCCATCAATCTTCATAATTCCCTAAAATAAACTGTTAAAAAGTTACTGGCCGGTCGACCACTTCACCCTGATTTGTGGAAATACTATACATTAATTTCAGGAACACATGGCTAACTCAAGTTTTCTCACTACTGTGAAGATCTAAAAGTTGCTCCTAACTCTTGCAGAAAAAATTTTTACAAGCTCGTGATATATTCCTGCATCTCATTTTCACTACTTTTAAACAAAAGAATAGTCACAGTAGTCTAGGCATGAGAGTCACGCAGCTAATCATCAAATTTGTTTTTAGGATACCCCACAATTTTAACTGTGGAAAACCTTTTTGTTGCCCCAAATGCTTAAGAACCACATCTACGGAGAGCATGGAAATAAGAAGGTAAGAATTTACCATTTCATTCAGACAGAGACAGTGACAAGTATTCCTCTCTTCTTGGCAAATGTTGAGATGATTGCCTTTCCCAAAGCCATCACAACTTTGGGTAGGAATAAAATGAAAGGCAGAATTTATCATTTAAAATATGAGACTCACATTCTAACCCACCTTAATGAAGATTTTTAAAAATTTAAAAATTCAAAAGATAGGGAAATCAGATAATGAAACAAAGCAAGGAGCCCTAAGAAATACTGAACAGTAAGGAGCTCCTAAACCATGTAAATCAAATAAAGGCAAATCAAATAAGGACCAGAAACCATATAAATCAAATAAAGTCAAGACAAATGAAATAAAGACCAGAAACCATGTTCTCCCCAGCACGCAGGGTTCCCCAGAATCAAACTTGATCGGGAGGTGCTCACTCTGCTGACGCACGCACGCAGGCAGCGCGTGCACACAATGGAGCGAGGAGTACTGAGACACTCAAAGACAAACTTCACATGCGGACTCTTCTACTCCCCGAAGGAAAGGAGAGCACGGTGGGAAAGTTTCCCCACTTTCTTCCACATCAGACAGAGCAAAACTGTAGTTGATAAGGCAAACTACTAATTCTCTCGATATAATCAAAGGCAGAACTGAATGAATGGGGTGAGGGGCAGTGGCTGGGGGAAGGAGGGAGGGAAGGAGAGGGTGGCGTGAGAAGAAGGAAGTTTGAGGCATTTTGTAAAGCTTGAATGGATTAACCTTTTAAAAGGCCCTAATGTCTCGCATTTCCCTTTTGCTTCCTTTTCTTTTTTTTTTTTTTTTAATGAACTACATCGATTTCCTGGGACTCAACCCAGACTTATCCTATAGTTAGCTGAAAGGCCTGGTGCCTAGGACACACAGGAGTCCTAAGTTAGATATATGTCCGATACAAACAGTCCTTTGGGGGGAAAGCATCTTAAAAATCACTTTTTTCGTGTGATCATGCATCAAATATGACCAACTGTTATTTTTTTTAAAAGATGAATTCCATGCATTATTTAGTAAATTAAGGCCCCAATCCATGGCGCTTTGATTTCTACTAGCAACATAAGCTATTTACCAAACATTTTTTTTCTGAACTTAGAAAACGTTTGCTTTCACATTTTTAGAAGATAATGAGGCTTAAGTGCTTCTAGTCTTTTACCTATTCATAAGTGGGGGTGTTTAGGCTGTCTAGCAAAGGAAAAAAAATAAAACGTGAATGCTTAAAAGCTACTCAACTTGGATAACATTTAGTAGATAGCTTGAAATGCACCGATTTAAAAACCTAACAATGCAGAAAGTTTGTGGACATAGCTTGTTTCTTCTTTAATAAAATGAAAATGTATGGGGGGAGGGCTGGTAAGATGTAAAAGATACAAAGTTAGGTCCCAGGCCGTAATATCTTGTCGTCCAGGACAAAAAGCTTTGCAACAACCACACTGCCACAGCCCTCCCGTGGGAAAGGCTGGGGGCGGGGCGGGGGCGGGGGCGGGAGAGTCATCACCACCGCTGCTCTAACTTAGGACCCTGCGTTTCTCACACCCCGCTACGGGCTGCGCCCGGTGGGGGGAGCGAGACACAACTTGGCCCCAAAGCAGCAGCCCCAAAAGGGAAAAAAGTCACCTCGCTCTTTGCTCTACGCACACAGGAAGAGCCCAATTCAAAGCCGCCACCACCGACACCCCCTTCTTGCCTTGCTCCGCCCCAACTTGTGTGTGTGTGTGTGTAAGCACCACTTGCGTTTTACCCAACGAATTCCGAGACACCTCCATCTCTCCCAAGTGAAGTGCTTCCATTCCCACCCCCACAAGCGCACCAGCTCAGCCGGCGCAGGTGTCCCGCCCCTGCCTGTTTTAACGCCCCCCCCGCAGCCCCCGGCATCCCCAAAGAGCCGCGCGCCCCCCGTCCCTCCGCGCCCGGCCGGCACACTGCACCGCCTAGCTTGCACGCCGGGAAACACCGAGAGCTCTCCGTCCGGGTCACCTGGCCGGAGCGCCCGGCCCGGCTTCGGTCGGGGAAGCCCCGGGCCGCCTCTCGTCGCCGGCGCCCAGCGCGGAGCGCGCCGCGAGCTCCCGGGCAGTCACGTGGACGGCGGGGGCGGCCCGGGCGTCCTCACCTGCATCCCGGGCACTTGGACCGCCACCGGTGAGTGGGCCATGACGGCGAAAGCGGCTCCGCGCGGCTTCGGCGGCGGCGGCGCCTCGGGCTCCGACTGGCTCCTCCTCCGGGGGTAGGTCGGCGGCCCTCTCAGGCTTTTCGACCCGGGCCTGGAAGGACACACACGAGTTGGGTGACAGGGCGGGGGGCGCGGGCGGCCCGGGGCCGGGAGGTGGGCGGTCCGCCGCGAGGCTCCCCGGGACTCAGTCTACCTTTCTGGCGCCCGCCCGCCGCTCTGGCCGCCGCCTCCGCTGCCGCTGCTGTTGCTCCTGAGCGCCCGACGCCGTGTGTGGCAGTGGCCGGGACCTGGGCTCCAGTGATGCCGCTCGTCTGCGCCTCGCCGCTTTAGGAAGAGGAGGTGGAGGCGCCCCAGCCACCCGCCCGCTCGCCGGGCCCGGGAGGCGGTTGGGGGCGGTTCCGCCGCTGGCCCTGCCCCCGCCCCGCCGCCGGGCGGTGTCAGGAGAGCTAGGACTGCGCTGGGAAGGGGCTCGGCTGGGGCTCCTGGAGCCCGACAAGAGGGAGGCTCTCCTGGCCCACGGAGAGGAGAGCTCGGGGACTGGAGGGCGTGGAGCACGGCTCGGCCTGGAGAGAGAAGGGAAGAGTTCGCGTGACCCGCGGGGTCCGAGGGCGTCCCGGACGCGGCCACGTTGCAGGCAGGCTTGCGAGGGCACGGGCGGCGCAGCCTCGGAGAAGTGTTGAGTTGAAACTTGGCGGGCGTCGGAATTCCTTCTCGAGTCCTCGACGTGGTCGAGGGCGGGGGCGCAGAGAGCCGCCGAGTCCGAGCCAGCGGACCCCTGCTCTCCCCCGCGTGTCCCCAGCTGGGGCCGCGCCGCTGGGGGGGTCCGTGGCCGCTCTCCTCTTTCCGGATTCCCCGCCCCCCGTCAGGCTTCAGGTGCCTTAGAACTGGGGTTACCCCTACCTCTTGGGCTACCAGTTGGGCGGTTGTGGGGGAGGGCGACCAGACTGGGGCTTCTCCGCATCACAAGCACGTGTAAGAGAGACGGAAGTTGGAAAACAGATGGCACCTAGGCAGAAAAATGAATGAGGAAATAGAGGCCTGGGAAATGAGATTGGGTCATTCGCAGGACGTATTATTGAATTCAGCATACAGAGCAGTGGTTTCGGCAAGTCCCTGCTTCCACCCCATTTGAAGTTCCACTCCACCAGGGAGGTAGACTCTGCGGAGAGTAACCTAACAGTAATGAGATTAAAAATAATAATAATAGCAATTGCAGTCATCTCATTAGGAAGGCACCTTTGGGAAACCACAAGTGCCAGTTTAAAATGAGGCTGGAGTTCCCTAACTTGCAGGTTATTGTAGGGCTGTACCCACCATGGTGTTGGGGCTCTGGCAGACGAGAAATGTTTCTCTTGTTCCTTTTGAATCTGTCTCAAAAGATAGCATGTCATTGACTGCTAAGTGCTGTGTGTGTGTGTGTGTGTGTGTGTGTGTGTGTGTCTTACCTTACTGAATCTTCACAAGGGCCCTCTGAGGTCATATTACCTTTCTTCCATTTTACTGAAATGCAAAAAAAGGCTCAGTGAGCTTGAATAATTTGACCCAAATATCACATAATTAAGAAGTGGGAGGGCTGGGAATTCAAACTCAGGTCCTTCTGACTTTTAAGATCTGCTCTCTTAACAACTGTCAAGTATACAAAACAGTATTGTTAACTATAAGTCACAGTGCCATACATCACATCCCCAGAATGTAACAATCTTCTAACTGGAGATTTGAGCCCTTTGACCACCTTTACCTGTTTCCTGCATCACCCTCCCCTGGCAACCACCAATCTACCCTCTGTGTCTGTAAGTTTGGTATTTTTTTAGATTCCCTGTGTAAGTGAGATCATACAGTATTTGCCTTTCTCTGTCTGACATTGCACTTAGCATAACGCCCTCAAAGTCCATCCACATTGTCACAAATGGCAGGATTTCCTTTTATAGCCAAATAATATTCCTTTACATGTATATACAGCACACTTTCTGTATCCATTCAGATGATAAAGGATATCCTCAATTCCAGGCCCTCCGTACTTCCAACCTGACGATAGGCCTCAATCCAGTCTGGATTTCCCACCATCCCAGTTCACACTTAATGCCAGCCTGACCAGAAACCTACAGTGTCATGTAAACTCCATAGCGGTTCCCTGGGATTCTTTTTAAAGTGCAGATTTTGATTTAGCAAGCTTGGAGTGGGTCCAAGATTCTGCATTGCTAACCGGTCCCTGGGTGGTACGATAGTGCTGATTCTTAGACCACACCTTCAGTAGCAAGGGTCTGAATCAAGCTCCATCATTTAAGGCCCATCTCATATCCCAACCCCACTGATTCTTCTGCGTTGCTACAAGCCTTCTTTCAGACTCTTCCTATTGCATGTTGGTGGGAGCAGCACTCACATTGTAGTTCTTTTCTCTTATATCATGCATTTCATTTGCTTCTCTTACATAAGAATTATTTGGATAGAATGTCAGCTTTTTGAGGGCAAGATTTATGTTGGTTATGTTCATTGCAGTATCCTCAGAGCCTAGAACAATGTATGGCACACAGGAAACCTTCAGTAGATATTCATTGAATGAATGAACAGATGGATTTCCTTTCAATTCTTCGCTGAGTTTGGTATAGTGCTAGTTGGTATAGTGTTTTATTGATAGCCTGGTTCAACTCTCATTTTTCTGTCTCCTAAATTTTTTTCTGTTACTTTAATTTCACAACTACTTAAAAGGGCAAGTTGTATAACTTTAATAAATAATGTAAACATATGTAAGAAGTGACTTTTCCTGACATGATTTTGTGCTAGAATTATATAAGCATGTGGAAGACTGAATGCTACATTTTGAGACCTGAACTATCGAGGCATTTCCTTAGAAACACTGTGTTTGAAATCTTGCTGAACTTTCTACCTTTCTCTAGCTTTTGTGCTATTAAATAAACTCTTTGTTGTTATTATTATTGATAGATATCTCTTGGGTTTTTACATGGAGTTACTTGTAATTACTTTGGCCACCTCATGCGAAGAGTTGACTGATTGGAGAAGACCCTGATGCTGGGAGGGATTGGGGGCAGGAGGAGAAGGGGATGACAGAGGATGAGATGGCTGGATGGCATCACTGACTCGATGGACATGAGTTTGAGTGAACTCCGGGAGTGCCTGGTGTGCTGTGATTCATGGGGTCGCAAAGAGTTGGACACGACTGAGCTACTGAATTGAACTGAACTTGTAATTTGCTTATGCTTTTTCATGTGTCTATTTCTTAATTTAAACAAATGACAAGAAACTCAAGGATGCTTTTGTTATCCCCCACACAAAAGGGCACATGAATATTTTTACTCCAAAATGTCAGCCTAGAGTCTGATAATATATTACAATGTGTTCCCACAGCTTGAAGGGAGATACCATATCTTATGTTCTGAGTAGCCCCAGAGGGTGTGACATAGTGTCTGAGATCAGATTTGGTACTTGCTTAATTGATGTGACCTGAGTGGCTATGAATACTGAATAGCCATATAAATAAAGTAAAATTATATACTAATTATATGCTTAATTATATATTAAGCAAAGTCAGTGAATTCCAAGTTAGGCTGTATCCTTGAGCCCAGCAGAAGTTAATAATTAAAATTAACAACCTGTGGCTTCAGTTTCTTGACATTTGTCATGCCCCCAATATTAAATATTTGATTTTTCCTATGTTTATAAATATTTACTGAGTGGATTGGGCCCATAGCTAAAGTGTAGATAGACAAAAGTGGCCAAACTTTAATGTAGGCAATAATGGGGTCATGCATTAGGACAATGGTTCTCAACCAGGGGAAAATTTGCTTCCTGGAGACATTTTTGGTTGTCAGAAATTAGGGGGTGAGAAGGGTGCTACTGGTAGCAGGTAGAGGTCAGAGACAGTCGTGCCTGATTCATTGTGACCCCATGGACTGCAGCCCACCAGGCTCCTCTGTCCATGAGATTTTCCAGGCAAGGATACTGGAGTGGGTTGCCATTTCCTTCTCCAGGGGATCTTCCCAACCCAGGGGTCGAACCCAGGTCTCCTGCACTGCAGGCAGATTCTTTACTGACTAAGCTACAAGGGAAGCCCAGTCTGATGCACAGGGCTGCCCTTACAACTCAGGATTAGCCAGCCCTAAATGTCAGTGGTGCCTGCATTTGAAACACCATGCTCTATACTCTTTGCATTAGGGGTTACTAACCAGGTAACAAGACTCTAAGAATCCCTGTTCCCTGAATATCTCAGTTCAGTGTGGTGGGTGGGGTTAAAACAAACAATCCCACAGGATACTGGGCCACATCAAGGGAGTACTGGAAACAAAGCAGTATTTTTAAGCTACCTTTGTATAAACTATAGATCATCTGCCACCAACGAGTGACTACTACTTAATGAAAACTACTATTGAACAGAAAATAACTTAAGGAAAAATTTAATGATTTGTGTTTTAAAATTTTTATCATGGGGCCATGTTCTAATGTACAAGGCATTACCTGGGAGCCTTCAAATGTATTACCTCATTGAGATAAATTTGACCTTTACACCACTTTATCAAATTTAAAGGTAGGGTTTCATATTGACTATCACATTTTGAGACCAATGACTACATTAAAATGGATAAAGTTCATATGTGTCTGAAGTGTAAGAGAAGTTGATACAAGTATCTGAATTTCTTTCAATTATCTGAGTATTTGAAACTATAGGAAATTATCTGGGTAATTCTAGAACCTCACCATCCGGTGATAGAATATTTTGATGTAAGCTACCAGACTGTATTAATATTTGGAAATATACCATTCACTGGTTCTTTTTCTTTTTCTTTTTTTTTTTTTTGTAAAAGTGTACGTGATACTGTAACTCTCTTTACTCTCTGTGGGTATCAAATTGGAAACCACAAAATAATAATAGTTCTTGCAGATGTTGGAGCCTCGCTATCGTTCCAGCAAAGCATCCCAATGAAAAACAGATTGAATCAATTCTTAGTCAAGGAGAATTAAACCTGTGTAATTGCTTAATTCTCTTGAATAACTTTGTACTTTTGGGGGCTCACACAGCACTCTGCCATACTAATAGCACAGCTGACTTTTCTTGCTAGCTTTACTTCCTGATGCTACTAAGGGGAGTAGAGCAACAGAGGAGGTGGGTGGAAGCAGATGCTGTTTAAGCGGTTTCCTGCTTAGAACATTTCTTTACATTATACGCTTCAAAATATTTGCATTTAGATATGAAAAGAATTGAGCTCATTACTTCTTGCCTTTACCAACTGGTTGCAAAACCGAGAGGTAGACCTGGCCCGAACATTTTATTCACATGTAGAGATAGAAGTCGAAAGAGAGAAGGATAAGAACTTCCTGGTTCCAGTTTTGCTGCCTGCCTAAACTCACACGGTCTCACTGTTGATCATCAGAGGCCTTGGATCCAAGGTGAAAGGCCTCAGAAGTTTGCCAACCTTCACTCACGGTCTCCTCAATGATGACAGACCAGTGCTCGCTGTACCACTCACCCTATAATTGTGTTTTGTATTGCTATAGGGTACATGAGGAGACTGGGGAGTTTCTTAGAAGAGATTCTTTGGGAGACTAGGCTCTTTGTAATGAAGTCAGGTAGCTTCTTTGTACTCTCCAGAGCGCATATTTTAGTCACAGGAGAACCATTCATGGGTTACCATGAAACGATGCTAGACAACCAATAGGGGTGATACTTTCCCCCTTGGAATTAACTTTTTTTGAAATGTATTGAATTGACCACTTGTTCTTTAATTTGTAGGCTTCTTGAGAAAACAGTCTAGTCAAAGGTGGCAGTTAAAAACAGGAAAAAAAAACTGGCAGTTGAGACCGAATAGGAAGTGACTATGCCATCAGCTCACGCTGAGGAAAAGGAAGTTATCGCCAGGACCTCTAAGAAAGGCAGCTGTGTAAAAATTACCCTTCAACTCGCTCACTGAGGTTCTGTCACCCTGTGGTAGAAGCTGCCATGGTTTTATTGCTTCTGTACTCAGAGAACATGAACAGAACTGGAGAATAGCAGGCAGTCTTTACAGGACCGTTATCAGGGACTACCAGTAATTTCTGGGGCAGAAACTCAACATTGTAGACAAGCAAAGCTCCACACTACTCATTTGTTTTTCTGTACCAAATCGGTATTTTAAGATTAGTTAGAATTTAGTATGTTCCACCATGAGGTGCATTACAAGAGTGCAACTATAGACTGCAACAGGGTATTTTCGCTGAGAAATGGAATATGGAAATTTTTTTTTATATACTTTCACTTGGGCTCCAGAGCCAGTCTAGGCTACACCACCCTTCCCTTTTTCCTTTCTCCTCTCTTCCCTTCTTTGCTTTCTCACATACTTCTTGAGCACAGTGCCAGTAACTGTGCTAAGTGCTTGGAGAAGAAAGAAATGCAGAGTTTGCTTTCTTTCAAGAAATAGCACACACGCACACACAAAAGACAAGCAGCACTCAGCAACCTTTAAAAAATGTGTAAAATACTTTAAAAATAAAATAAAAACAAGGAGCACTCAAAGTGATACAGAATGATAATAGCAAGTAATTTCAAAAAGGTTACAGCAACAGGCACCAAAGAGCAATTCATTTTATTTGTGTAGATCCTGGAAGGTTTCTCAAAAAAAGGTGATATTTGCACTATGCCTTGAAAAATGGGTAGGAGGTAGCTAGGTAGAGAAATGGGGAAAGGGAGCGGAGAAGAAAGAGCATTCCAGATAGAAGGAACAGCATGAGCAAATGCCTGAGCGAGGTGTGTGTGTTCCCATCACCTGGTGACCTAGTTACATTACAGATACTGTGTTCCATTTGTATAGATTCTGATTTTGTGGGTCTGGGATGAAGAAAGGGTATTTGTATTTTATTAAAAAAAAACACTCCCCAGGTAAGATTATGATATGTCCTCTTGGTTATAAACCACTAGCTCAGAGGAATGACAAGCTCTCTTTGAGGACGATCTGGTAGTTTGGTTTAACAACAAGCAGAGGCCTGTTACATGAGACAACCCAGCAATGAGGTTGGAAGGAGGAGTGAGGGGTAGACTGTGAGCCTCGTCTGCCATGCCAAAAACTTTAGACTTGATCCCGTAGGCTCCTAGGAGCACTGAGTGGTTTCAAGAAAGAGGGGAATTTGCTCCAGATTTTTATTTTCAAGAAGAAAAAAAAAACAACACTCTATTTAGTATATATAGGATAAATTGGATATAGGAGACACTGGAAGCAGAGGGACCTATTACGAGTCTATTAGGAAGCCATTGTAAAAATACAGGAGAAGGATTAAACTATTGAGGGGATAGATTCCAGAAGCAATTTGGAGGTGAAACCAACAGCATTTGGTTGATTGGATGTAGACAAGACCAGAGGGAGAATTTTAAAATGCCAGAGACAACAAGCTTAGGGAAATGGGTAAATGTTGATGCCTGGAACTGAGCCAGGGCATCCAGCAGGAGGACCAGGTTTGAAGGAGAGATAAGGAGTTTAGTTTGGGGACACTGAATTTGAGGTGCCTGTATGATGTCTAAGTGGAGATGTCTAGAAGGCAGTTGAAAATAACAAGAGGTCAGATTGCAGATACACATCTGAGAATTGCAAAGAGAAATGCTTTGTAACCTCATGGCAAGAAGTCAATACAGGGCATAAAAAATAGAAATCAAGTTGGGACCGTTCACTTCCTATTTAGAAAATCACTTCTTGAATAATTATTCTATGTTTTGGTCCAGTCAAATGATGTCATGCCTACCGACATAATATCTATCTGCAAAAACTATACACTTTTATTCAAAGTAATGATTGGTAATCTCATGTCCATAAGATGATATTACTAAATATTTCTGCTGTGTCCCTGCATACATAGATTGCCCTTTGAATGCATGATTGTGACAATAAAGAAAGGAATGAGCAAAGGACAGAAATGATGTGAAGAGATCTGAATGCTATGTTGCCAAGTTTTCTGGGATGGTTTTCTTGCATGCAACTGTAAAATAGATTATTGTGCGCCAGAACAGTTTGTATTATATTTCCCCTCCTACACTCAAAAGAAAATGAGGTGGGAGATGACATGCATGCCTGGTTTCATGGAGCCAAGTTAGTGTCTTCTACAATGAAAAGAAAAACAGGAACAATTTATTGCAATCTAAAGCACAGATTACTGGCAAAATCGTGTTGTTTGCCTGCTGTGAAAGTGCACAGCAACTTTAGTTAATATTTCTTCAATTTTTCAGAATCATTCATACCATTCTGGTTCTTCCATTTTTTCTGTGCTACTGACCTTTTATGAAACTTCACACATCCCTATAGTTAACCATATGTGAAGGTAAGCATTCAAGTGGCCAAATGCCAACTTGAAATTAACACAGATAAATCATGCTTTTCTTATAAATTGTGAAAATAGTGGTAGACATTTACAATCTGAGATCATGAAAGCAGATACAAATAGATTACATTTTAAATATTTTGTACAATGCATTTTATTATGTGTTTGGGTTTTTCTCAGGTGTTACAAGAAACTGAAATATACCAGCTCTTAAATTTTAAAGTAACTTTTGCATCAACAGTATACAGAATCCTTCTATGCAAATATAGAGAAATGAGTGCTTAGTATGTTGTGAAGGATGGATTTAGTTCATGAAACATATGCTAAAAAGAGATTATTTTTTTCTTTTTTTACCAGACTCTCAAAACATAAAAGGTTACTGCTGTATGGAAAGGTCATTAGTATGAACAATAACAGAAGAAACTGTGTCTGGGTTGTAAAATGCTGGGCTATTTATTGAATATGTTTCCTAGTTAAGAAAAGAGTAAGGTATTCGGTGTGAGTATGCATAACAATACGCTTCAGGATCACTCTTCTACTTTGGTTCCGCACATAGTAAATTATGTATAAAGTAGTTCTTTCACTGTCCTTTTTAAAGCAAGAAGCTCAAGTCAAACTCGTATTAATGTAAATAGAGGAATCAAAGCTATTATTTATATAGTGCTTACTCTGTGTCAGGCATGGTTGCAATTAACATTTATCCTCACCACAATCCATGAGCTGGGTACTACTATCATAATTTCGTTCCCATTTTACAGTTGATGAAACTGAGGCATAGAGAGATTAAGTATCTCATCCAAGGTAGGGTTGCCAGATAAATAACAGGATGCCCAATTGAATTTAAATTTTAATAAGCAATGAGTAATTCTAGATGAGACATATACTTTTAAAATATTATTTTCTGAAATTCAGATTCGACTGACTGTCTGGCATTTTTATTTGCTAAATCTGACAACCCTACAAGCAAAGGTCATATAGTTATTTAGAAGTGGAGCCAGAATTTGAACCCGGGGAGTGTGACATGAGAATTCATGTCTGTATTGACATGTATACACTATCATATGTAAAATAGATAGCTGGTGAGAAGTTGCTATGTCACACAGGGAGTCCAGCCTGGTGCTCTGTGATGACCTTGAGGGGTGGGATGGGTTGAGGGGAGGGAGGCTCAAGAAGGAGCTGATATATGTGTAATTATGGCTGATTTGCATTGTTGTATAGCAGAAACCAACACAACACTGTAATCTTCCCCCAATTAAAAAGTAAATAAAAAGATATAAATAAGAATTCATGCTTGTAACCACTCTGCTTTTACTGATGATAAGGAATGAAGGGTAGAGTGCTTTATTAACTATATATGGAATATTGAAAAATATTATGACTCGTGAATACCTCATGGACATAGATTTATAAGTTTGAATTTATTAAATTTACTCTAATTTGTACTATTGTTTGGACACAGTATTTATAGTGAGAATTTTTGTTTCAAAACTGATAAGACCCATAACATTTTTGAACTATTTTTTTTTCTTCAGTGCTCTCCAAGGAAAGAGACTAAAGAAAAAGTGTGATTCAATGTGGTGAGTGGAATTAACTGATCAGTATTATTGTTCCAAACACCTTTCTCATCCTTCAAAAAGCAGCTTTGTGTTGTGTATAAAGAGTAAGAGCATTCTCTTAGTAAGCGCTTTTTAAAAGAAAAATATGTCGTATATTTACTCACACCATTTTCTTCTCTCTTTCTTTGATAGTTTTACTTGAGAACAGGCAAAGGGACGTTAGCTTTTTGAAAGGTAATACAATGTAATGGAAAACACATGAGCTTTGGAGCCAGCCAGAGCTTATTAGTGGTGTGAACTTGTCTGAGCCTCATTTTCCTCATCTACAAAATGGGGATTATGAATGCCTCTTACAAATGGTGATGATGAAGATTAACTGAGCTAATGAACATAAACTTCTCTAATGTGATCCAATACAGAACAGACACTTGCACAAACAGTGGTAGTTCCTTCCTCCTGTACATTTGCCCCTTCCCCTGGGCCTCCAGTACTCTTCAGCAACCCTCGTGAATCTTTGAAAATCTTCCGCTTATTTATGACAGCCTTTTGACTTGCCCAGAGGTTACATAGCAATCAGAGGTAGAGTCAGTTGGAATCCAGAGTGCCTAAGATGTTTTTCTTTCTTTTGTGATTTTTTTTTTTTGGGAATCCCTAAAATGTTTAGGTTAAAACAGAAAACCACAGTGTGATTTCTGCTCTTAGAGATGAGTTGTGAGGATTCTGGAGGTGTTTTGTTGCCTACATTGAGAATGTTCTTAGAATTTCAGGTAGGGGTTTATATACTTCAGTTTCATGGGGAAAGTCACCATGGATATTTCTGAGGGACACAGAAAGGCACAAAAAGAAATGGAAAGAGCAGGGAAATTATGTTATTAAAGCATTTTCCTGTGTAGCTGTGTGTGCATGTGCATGTATGTTATTGAAGCAAGAGGTGGTGACGTATGATGAGGGAAAATACAAAAGTTACTATACTAAAATAAAATGCAGTTATGATCAAATACAAAGTCATTATAATATTAGAAAGCAAATAACTGCTATTGAAAAAGAAAACAATCCAGGAAAGTGCTATATAGTGTACTAAGTAAGAACATGGACTGTGGAGTCAGACTACTTAAGTTCAAATTCTGGTCATGTTTACACACTAGCTCCATGATCGTAAGTTCTTTCGTTCTCTGTATTTCAGTTTCCTCATCTGTCAATGTGGGTAAATAATAATAATACCTATCTAATCGAGTTAACTTAAGGTCCATAATGTGTGTTATTTTTTCCTTTAAATTTTATTGAAGTATGCCATACATACAGAAAGTCACACAGATCTTGTGCCAAACAGCTCAGTGAATTTCACAAAACTGGCACATTCCTGTATGTCACCCCGATCAAGAAACAGAACACTGCTTGCACCCCAGAAGTCTTCTCGATGCCCTCATCCAGTCGTTACCTCCTCCAGCCCAAACGTATCCACTTCTTGTCTTCAAGCATTGTGGATTCCTACTGTCTACCTTTGAACTTTAAATGAAGATCTATGTGATATGCTTAGAACAGTGCCCAGTGCTAGTGCTTAGTCGCTTTCAGTCCTGTTCAACTCTTGCGACCCCATGGACTGTAGCCCACCAGACTCTGTCTGTCCATGGGGTTTTCCAGGCAAGAATACGGGAGTGGGTTGCCATTTCCTTTTCCAGGGGATCTTCCCCATCCAGGGATCGTACCCAGGTCTCTTATGTCTGCTACACTGGCAGGTGAGTTCTTTACCACTAACACCACCTGGGAAGGAAGCCCTGGCACACAGTAACACAATATAAGCTTTCCAAAGTGTTGTTAATCATAACAAGAAAGAAGGTATGTTTGGGGAGTAGAATTCTTAATAGGAATAATGCAATCAAAAGCAAATCTGTGAGCTAAAGGAAGTGCCAACAGTTAAGTATTAGATATTGAAAGTAAAAGTGAAAGTGAAGTCGCTCAGTTGTGTCTGACTCTGCAACCCCGTGGACTGTAGCCTACCAGGCTCCTCCGTCCATGGGATTCTCCAGGCAAGAATACTGGAGTGGGGTGCCATTTCCTTCTCCAGGGGGTCTTCCTGACCCAGGGATCAGAACCCAGGTCTCCCGCATTGCAGGCAGACGCTTTAACCTCTGAGCCACCAGGGATATTAAGCTTCTCTTAAAAATATTAGAGTTCTTGAGAACATTTTGTTTCTATAAATTATAAATTATATTTATTGTATATTCCCTGGTAAGAAAATACATTCCATTTGAGACATCAGAGAAAACATATGCCCAAATATTTTAACACAATCTAGAATAAGCATTTTATTCAAATTGTTAAAAGACTGATAAATGAAAAATGAGTTTGGCAGGAGCCTTTTCAGGCCTCAACTTCCTCATTGTAAAATGGAGAAAATTGGTCCATCTCTAAGGTTCCTTCCAGCACTGACATTTAACGATTATATTAAAAAATTTTCTTAAAAAGCAAAATCTGGAAATCTCTGAGTCATTGTTTTATAGCCAAATAATAAATCTAGAGTCACAGTCAAACATGACCTTTCGGAAGAAAGACAGCAGGGTCTCTGTGAGAGAGAAATCATGTCTGACTAATCTATTAGTAAATAACATATTGACAAAGAGAAACCAGGAGATAGAGTTTACATAGACTTTTAAAAAAGCTTTTGACAAGCTTCCATACTGTTGACATTTTTGTTGCTCTTAAATGAGTTGTTATGGGACTTGGGGATACGTTTTGCCATGAAAGGTGAGCTAATTTACAGAATGAAATGGAGGATCGGAAAAAGTGGGTGCTTCTCTGGATGGAGAGGTGTCAGCATTGAGATTCCCATGGTCCCTGCCTTACTTAAATGTTGTAAGTTTGTAAAATAAGGTATACACAGTGGTGTTTCTGTGTTTGTAGCTGGCACTAAGCTCTTCTCAGTAGTGAAGTGGTAAGCTGGCACAGGATAAGTTGCAAGCAAACCTCTCCAAATTGAGGGAGTAGGGAAAAGGTACAATACATTACCTCAGCAAGGTAAAACATTTATTAAAAAAAATCCTAACTATACATATCTATAATAAGATCTGTTGTTACTTATGGCTCTGGAAAGAGACCTAGGAGTTGTAGGTATTTCTAGAACAATTTCAGCTGACTGGCCATTTTGGGTGGTAAGGTCAACAAGATGCTGTGTGTCAATAGAAAACAGACTAGAAACAGAATACCATACTATCCTATTTTTGAAAAAACAATTAAACCTCGTACAGTCTTGTCTGGAACAGAATATTTAATTCTGGGGGTTTTAAGAAAGGGAAAATGCACTTCAAGAATGGAGTGAGAAGGTGCTATTCTGAGACAGCCTCAAAGTGTTAGGATTCTTTAACCCAGGAAGGTGAAGATAGAGGCAATGGCCAAAGTTCACTAATAATTAGTGCTAATTTAGTACTCACTCTGTGCCTGGCACAGGTCTAAACACTTGACGTGTATTGAATCTTTCAATACCTATTATACCTATAAGGTAGGTCCCACTCGTATCCTCATTATGGAAGCATCATAAAGGATATGTACAGAGTAAATAGTAATCAGAACTATTCACTGGCCGGAACTCGGAATAGACCTTTAAAGTCAAAAGAGTCAAATCCAAGACAAACAAAAGGAAGTGAGACTTCACACAGTAGGCAGAAAAACCTAGGGAACTCACCACCTAAAGCAACAGTACATGTTGAGCTGAAAAGAGATTCCAAGAAGGATTTAGACTATATTGGTAGAATATAAAACCAAAATAGCTTGTGAAGAGAATCTTGTGAAATATCTGTAATCTTTGAGGTTGTCATTAATGAGGACCACCACACCCTTTCCACTCCTACTGCCAAAATGTCTCTGAGTCCCCCTGTACAAATTCTGGGCTGGATGGGCCAGAAATTTGGCCAAGTGTGGCTTTTCCTTTTAATTATGACATAAGTAGGGAATGGTACATGAATTCCCTGTGGGCATTTCAAGATGGTTGTAATTTATGCTATACTTGAATGTCTTCATTGATACACAGAATCCTATTTTAAGCAAAGCTTAGCCTTGTAGAAATGGATCTTTTTCCAAACATTACTTGCAGAAGAGTGAATTGCCACACAGAGAGCAGGTAGGGGGGTTTGCTTTAATATCCAGCCTCTAGTCAGTATTTATTTGGGGTTATTTCATGCTCATATATCTTTCAGAAATTATATTTCAGAGAAAATAAATTTCATACAAGGAAAAAGAAATAGCTTAAAAGAATACTCCTGTGTAAAAACCATCATATGAAAACTTACATGATACCTTCTCGGTCAGATCAATCTTTATGAAACTCAAGCACAGACCATCCAGCGTTGCTGAGGGCTTCTCGGGTCTTGTTGGTATAACACTGCTGGATTCCACAGAATGCACCAACTTCCTCCCTTGGCTTGCTGACCTCTACCTTTTTGAAACATTGTATGTGCTCTGCGCATACCATGAAAAAGAAAGGGAGTAGAAAGTCTTGGAGTGAATGTCTAGTTACAGAGAACTAACTTTATCTGTCGGAAGGAAGTATGAAAAGATAAAAATGAAAAAACTTGGAAAGCTGACATACAGAGGAAGGGGAAAGGGACAAATGAAGAGAGAAGATTGTTCTGAAGTGTATTATACGGCAATGAAAAATTGTTTAGGGACTTTGTTGGTAGCCTAGTGGTTAGGATTCTGGGCTTTCAGCATTGTAACCCAGGTTCAGTCCCTGGTCAGGGAACTGATATTGCACAAGTGCAGTGTGGCCAACAACAAAAATAATAAAAGTTAAAAATCTCTTCAAAATTTGTTTTCCTTTTTTCCATCTTAAAAAAAATTATTAATTTTTAATTGCAGGCTTTAATTTTAAATGTGGATCTAAATGGTAAAATGGATAATTGCACCATCAGCAAAATGGCGAACCTGCCCAATCCTTCAAGCTGTCCTACTTCTCATAGCAGAGACTGCTCTCTTCATTCCCCTCACTCTGACCCTGTGTCCTCTGGCTGCCCAAAGCTTGTTTCAACAGCTAGTGGCTAAGCCAGTACTTCCTCACAGTGCCTCAGTTCTAGGCCATTCTCATCTCTCTTGGTCAAAATGTATCTGTTTGATACCTTGACCTGCTTAATATCTGTTTGATATCTGCCTGTTTGATATCCTGACCTGAGAATATTTTCATCTTATTCATCTTAAAAAGAATATTTATGAAATGTGGCTGTCTCTCTACTTGGGAGTTGCAAGCAGAGATATTTTGGGAGCAGAGGCCTCCTCACACCCTCAATATCTGGTGGAAAGCCAACCGTTTTTATCTAAATCAGGTAACCACAGTGACCTTACATGTCCTCATCTGTAGAATGGAGCTAATAATACCGTTCATTTCTATTACAATTGACAACACTCTCACACACATTTACCTGTTTGGTTCTCAAAGCCACTCTCTGAGGTGAGGGTTATTTCTCCAGCCTACAGACAAGGGAACTGAAGCTCAGTGAGGTGAAGTAACTTGTCCTGGTATAATTTATGAAAAGGCTAGTGGGGAAGGAGAGGAGTCAGCTAGACAGTGAACTGATATGTGATGACAGAAGCTGCCCAGACTGTGGTGCCTGATACAGGAGCCACATAGCTGTGCGGAGGCAGTATGAAATCAAGGTTGTACATATGGGCTTTGGAGTCATAGACACACAGGTATGAAATCTTGGCCCTGCCTCATTTTACCTGGCATCCCTTCAGCAGGTCACCTTCTCTGAGTCTACATTTCCTCATTTGGAAGATTCAGATTCTTCCCTTAAGGAGATATTGTGAGGATTAAGTGAAACACTGAGTGTACTGTGCTTAGTATAGTGCAGAGCACACGAGAAACAAGCAAAAAAATCTGGAATCTTCTGGAATGATTAGTGGTAGTAATACTTGGTACATGTGCTAGCCCACCACATGAAGTCCACTGGCCCAAAAGTAGAGTCAGCTGCTAGTAAGCAGGCTGTAGGCAAACAGAACCAAATGTAGTTGACGCAAGGAAAGAAAAAGAAGCCTGGTCAAGGCTACCTAGGACTAGGTTGCAGTTCCCTTAAACAGTGGTTCTCAGGCTTGAGCCTGTACTAGAATTACCCGAGGGACTTGTAAATGACAGAGGACTGAGCCGTATTCCCAGAGTGTCTGATTCAGAAGTTGAGGATAGGGCCTGAGAACTGGCGATTTTAATGAGTTCCCTGACCTTGGAAGCCCACTTTGAGAATCATTTTCAAAGAACGAAGAATCCTGTCCAGTTCTAAGCATCCAAGTCTCCTTGCTTTTGTCTCCTCTTTCTGTCTTAATAAAAAATTCACCTGAAAAATGCCACCCTTATTTCTGGTAGACCAAAGAGAATTGCCCGTAACTGAGAGCTTAGGCAATCAGAGGACTCTTGGAGACCGGGGAAGGTGGTGGCAATGAGAACTCTTACAGCAGAACAAAGCTCAAGACTCAGATGAAAAGGAATCAGAGACAGCTGTGATTACAGAGCCATTCCCAGCTTGGATTTTCCCTCACAAGCTTTTTCTTGCCTAAGCTTTTTATCCCTTTTATAACTACAACTGTATTGGGAGGAATGGGGAAACAGTCACTGTATTTTTTTTTCTGAGCATTTCCTACTCCCTTATTTTATTCTTTGTCGACCACAAGGCCAATATGAACTTGGAGAGCCTAGAGCAGCATGCACAGATTGTGGCAGCCAGAGCAAGAAGTTTAACAAAATTAGAGATCTCTCTTGAAGTAAAATATGTGCTATGTGCTCTGGATCATGTTACAGCAAATTCAAAAACCAAGGGCAGTGTTCCAAGTCACTGCCTGGCAGTTGTCAGTAACAAAGCTTCTGCTACCTGTTAAACACAGTTAATGAAGTAGCCTGTATTTATAAATCAGAGGATTTGTCTTTGAAAATAGTAACCTAATAGAATGAAAAAGATAGATAGCCTTGGATTTAGACTTCTGAATTACAAATCATCTGTCCCATGAATTTGAAGGAGGTGTAAGAAACTTGTGCTCTTACATATTGAGAATATATAGTTCTACTGCAAATCTTAGGAAAGTGAAACAGGAATAGGAACCTCTGCTAGAATTCTAAGAATGTAAGCTTCTTCAGCTGTTGATGCAGAGACTAGGGATTCCATATACAGTGTCTGGGCTTGTTCAGTGCCTTAAGCTATCAAGTATTTGCCTGTACCAGCCTACCCACATTGCATGAAAACAGGCCTCCCTCATTCTTTCAGAATTCATGGCTGCTGTCCTGAACCATTCACCCCAGCTTATCTCGTACTCATTCTTACCTTTTCCTCAGTCTGCTCTCATGTCTGACCTCGTGATTCATTTTTCCCTCTTACCGCCTTGCCTCACCCTAGGAACTAGCACTTGGTATACTTCTCCAACTTGAACCTTTTTGGAGTCCTCTTTGGCCAGTTACCAGCTTTGCGACCCCATGGACTGTAGCCCACCAGGCTCTCTGTCCATGGGATTCTCCAGGCAAGAATACTGGAGTGAGTTGCCATTTCCTTCTCCAGGGGAATCTTCCCAAACCAGAGATCGAACCCTGGTCCTCCTGCATTGCAGGCAGATTCTGTCTGAGCCACCAGGGAAGCTCTGACTAACGCTTGGTCAATTATCAGATTCTCTACTTGACTAGACTGCTCTTGGCATCCACAAATGAGTGCTGCGTGGAGACCAACCCATTCCAAAGGACGTTTATCCAGGCCCCCATGAAAGGTACCCCTGTGCCATACACCATATCCAGGGAACAAAACTCAGATATGAGAGATTTGTGACTCCTTGATACTGCTTTCAGAAGGAACAGAAAACAAATGGAAGGGAAAGAATTTGATTGCCCAATCATTAGATACAGAAGAGCCGACTGAATTTCTCTATTATTTACAGTACATGAGGAAGAAAAGTGATGGTTTATAGTATATACTGTTTAATAGTTCTGACTTCTCAGATATGAAGAATTTCTATTTTCCCCCTTCTTCATACTCACCTCCCCACAACAACCCACCAATGGGTTAATTGCCAAAACTTACTGATTCTACTCTCTATGATGTCTCTTGAATCCATTTTCTCTTGCCTGAGCTATTTGCAACAGTATGCTAATAACTGGTCTCCCTGCGGCCAATGTTTCTTTCTCTCCTGGTTCCGCTCTCCCATGTCCTTCACCCCCTGCCAATCCATTCTCCACACTTCTGCCAAAGTAACCTTTCTAAAAACACAGATCTGATCCTGTTACTCCTCTTCTTAACACTTTCATTCCCATTTATGTATCTAATTGTTATTATATACTTTTGATTCTAGTTTTCTATACTAGAAGATAGGCTCTTCTAATTATGACAATAATATTGGTCTACCATGTATTGTGCTTTAGAGTGTTTTCGCAACTATTACATGGTTTTTGAAAATTATTCCTATGATTTAGGTATTATTTATTTCTATATTTGAGGAGAAAGTATAACATTTTATACATCAGTGATGCATAGTATGCAGTGGACATATTAAAAATTAAATGTATTGAATCTATTTGGTTGAGTTGACTAGGTGCTCTTAAAGAAAAGTGAAACTTGCAGTTCCAAAGAATCAATTTGTTAAGTCTTATTCAGATGCTGACAAATCTCAGTTGTTTAGAACGTGCAATTACTGAGGTCAGAGTTGACGGTTCAATTCCCATTTGTTTAAGTTAGCCTCATTCAGTTTCATGGACATAGTCTATAACCCTAACCTCAGCCAACTATTTCACAATTGCAGGTCCCAAAGGACATGAGTAACAGAATATGGATAAATCTACACGATGACCCCAACCCTGTTACTTGAAAACAAATATAATGGTAACTCCTCCGGGTCATATAGATTTTTTGTATATGCAGTTATACAAAGAAATTTTAGTGATAATCATCTATACAAAGAGACAGTATGATTTTCCCAAATGATACTTTGAGGACCCTAGAGGATGCTCCATAAATATCTCATTCCAATAGTAGTTTTATAATTACACAATTCCTGTCTAAATGCTAGTTTCATCTCTACTGATGACTGTGGTAACAATTATTAATGTAGCCCCAGATAAACCCTGTAATAATTCTACTTATTAATTTCTATATTCTCTCTGGAGTGAATAGCAAAATATTGTACATATCATATTAGCTTTCTCATTCACAGAGAGGTGATGAGCATCAGGCTCAACCTTCTGTACCCATGACATCACAAACTACCTATGTGGTAGCATTATGGAGACCCTGATCTGAAGTTTTCTTGTTTCCTCTTATTTACTCTGGGTTAAGGCAGAAATTCTTCCCTGGTGGCTCAGAGGTTAAAGCATCTGCCTGCAATGCGGGAGACCTGGGTTCGATCCCTGGGTCGGGAAGATCCCCTGGAGAAGGAAATGGTAACCCACTCCAGTATTCTTGCCTGGAGAATCCCATGGACGGAGGAGCCTGGAGGGCTACCGTCCACGGGGTCACAAAGAGTTGGACACGACTGAGCGACTTCACTTTCAAGGCACAAATCCGTTGTTAATAAACAAATATCTGAGAGAAGTAATGAATTGTTGTCAGTCATTAGCACCCAGGTATGAATTACTTTATCAGATCCTTTCCACTAACATGTAATGAAAGGAGGTGCCTTAAGGAAGACACCTGACTGGTATATTTTGATGGGAAGATAGTAGTCCATATCCCAAGGTACAGAATGGGACACATAGGGGTGATGTAGGGATGGTCCTAGAAGAGAAAAGGGAACAGTGCTGCAGGAAAAGCCTGTCTTACATCCACATTTGGCTTTTAGTCAGCAATAATAATACGTGAAATGGTATTATATAAACAGCATCTCAGAGTGATTCAGAAACCAAGTTCTGATATCGGACAGACTTGGGTTCAAATTATAATTCTGCCTTTTTCCAGTTGTGTGGCCTTAGGCAAGTTTCCTAATTATTCTGAGCTTCAAGTTGCTGATCTTTGAAGGTAATAATAGCACCTATCATACAGGGTTGCCTTGAGAATTAAATGGGATAATTCATGTAAAGCACTTAGTGGAATTTCTGAGACATACTAATGATCAAGAAATGTTAGCTATTGCTATATATAAATTAACAATTAAGGTCGCTTATTCTCAAGTATGTTTAATATATCCTCAATTGGAAGGCTTTTAGTGGAGTCAGATTTATGCCACCTCAAAATAAAAACTCTATAAAATGTCTCTGATGCTAGAAAGAAAGAAACCTGATTAAAATGACACAAGAAATAAGCCCAAGAGATATATGAAGACAGGAGGATCCCTGTGTTCCAACAGAGACCTGAAAGCTATACTTTAGAAAGATGAGGTCTAATCCAATGTATGGACTTGACACTGGAATTAGTACCACGAGAACTCAGAGCAGGGTAGAAGGACAGCAGATGTAACAAAGCTGGGAACAGAAGCCAATGTTACTTATTCACCTAGAAACTGTGTAAGTTATCTGGTCAACCTGTAGTTTCCCTCAAAATCACAGTTTAGAAGAAGAGAATGAAGGTACAATTCCTTTCCAAGATAGGAGTTTGAGGGCAAGACATCACTGATGATCAATTGAAAAATCATGCTTATTATTATTTAGTAAACTTTTAATTGACAGTTCAGAGAAAATACCATTTATGTTTGTGTCCTCCTTGAGCCGGAGGACATTGCTTCTTGTTCAAAATCTGCTGATTAGCTGGCATATACAAATCTCAAATCGCCAAGTTACAGCTGTTGCTTTTTTAGGACTTAAACAAAGAGTCCTTACCTATGTGACTAAAAACAGACCAAAGTACTAGGTTTGATGGAATGTTAAAAGTATGGCTGTTAACTGTCCCCTGCATAATAACTCCTGACAGCCATTTCCTGCTTGGCAGCATGGGGGGAGGGTGCTGGAGAGTGGATGATTGACTTATCATTTTGACTCGTCATTATGACCTGAATGATCCCTTCTGCCTACCTGTCGCGAACAAGCAACACTTTCTTTCATTATGGAGACTGTCAGTATCTGGTTCTAAGGGGAAAGGTCATGATTTTGTTTTGTTGGATTCAAGAAATGTGAGTTTTTGAGTCAACAGAAGAACAAGTAACATTTGTATATCAAGCCTTCCAGCGTATAAAGCATACTTTCATACATGACTTTATTTAATTCCTGTAATAGGTATATGAGGTAAGTCATAGCTATTTTTGCTTCTACTGTGAGAGCACCGAGTTTCTAGGGTAAAGAGACTTGTCCTAAACCTCATAGCTGTTAAGTGGTAAACATTTCAACATCGATTCCAACTTCTAGGCTCTTGACATCCCACCCTAATTTTCATTAACACTATCTCCATCTACCAGGGTTCCTGGTCTATAATCCTTGTGTCTGACTTTTCCTTCAAACCCTTTCTTCTACTAGTCATGAGCTGCTCTTAATTTTACCTGCATAGTGCTTCTCAAATCTACCCACTATTGAAATTCCTATCCCCACTTCTATGGCCCTAGCCCAAGCCACCATTGCTTTTTATCTGGATTATTACAGTAGTCTCCTAACTGGTCTGATTGTGATTTTCTGCTCTGTCCTACATATTGTTGCTAAAGTGGGCTGTTTAACAGGGGGACAGACGGGGGAAGGAATAGTTAAGGAGTTTGGGATGGACGTGTACACACTGCTATATTTGAAATGGATAACCAACAAGGATCTGCTGTAGAGCACAGGGTACTCTATTCAGTGTCATGTGGCAGCCTGGATGGGAGGGGAGTTTGGGGGAGAATGGATACATGTATCTGTGTGGCTGAATCCTTTTGCTGTACACCTGAAACCATCACAACATTGTTAATCTGCTATACTCCAATATGAAATAAAAAATCTCTAAGAAATAAAAGTGGGGTGGACTATTTAACAGTGTCAATCTGAATATGACACTCATTTGATCAAAACTCATCAATGGCTCCTCACCTTCAGAATGAAATCCGAATTCCTTAGCTTGGCCCTTCCTCATCCTTTTCCTCCTCTCCTTTTCATATACCCTATGTTCTGGCTAGAACTAGCTCTCTTCTCTTTCTTCTCCTCCTTGAATCTCTCATGACCTTTCTTATTTTGGGGTTTTTCATTTTATTGGAAAAATCTCTTCCTCCTGTTGCCTACTTTATGATGTGGGAAGAGTGTGTAACAAATGTCTCCAGTGACATTTTCTAACCCTGACATAGTCCTTCTGTTCACCTTCATATAAACTCCTGTTATGACATTTAACAACTTTAGTAATCATTGATTTACATGTTCATCTGACCCACTGGACTCTGAGATAAGGGCCAAAGACTTGTCCTGTGAAACATATACCCAGCTTTTTTGCTTTCCACAGTGTTTGGAATATAGTAAGGAGTAAAAAAAAAAAAAGTTTTTTTACATGAAACTCATAATCAGTGATTAATTATCTACCATATGCACAACTCTGTGACATGTGGGAAGGTACTAGGTCCAAGCCTTACTGAAAAGAGGAGAATTACACAATTCATTTTGCCAAGAGGCAACATAAGACATTTTATACTTGAGATATTGTGTGGCACTGACTAAAAGTCTCCAGCAGTTAGAAGAAGATTGGAAACTAGGGAGGCACCCCTTTCCTGTAGAAATGATGATTACTTATGAAGGACCAATAGCAATTGAATATTTGCCATCTGGCAACTGTCACAGTACTCATTGTAAATCAGATTTAATAAAACCAAGTCCTTTTAAAAGGTGAAGGTGTTTTGTGTTATTTAAGGAGAAATATCATCCCCTGGGAGACTGACTCAAGGAAAGTACTCAGAAACTGAAACTAAATTCCTCCAAGTGTTAGGAGGTAGACTTCTACCTGTCTGGGATGTGACACGCTTGGAATAGCTTCTTTAAGGCAATTCAGAATCATTCTTTTCATCAAAGAGAAGAAAGCACATTTGCTTTTCATTAAATCAGTCAAAGTTTGAATAAATCAGGGTGGACATTTGGTGTTGCCCATTGGGCACCCCTTCCTGGGTTAGCACTGCCAAGTCTCCACTTACACTCAAGCAGAAAGTGATGCCAGCAGTTTTCCTTTCTATGGCTTGCACCTGCTGTAATACTCTGGCATAGACTGCGTAAATGTTTCCCTCCATTATCAGTTAGCTAACTGCGAAGCTTCATGTTTTCCCTCAAGAGTGATCTTGAACAGCCCCCAACCACCACTGCATAGAGTTGGAAATTGTTGTTTCCGTTGATAAATGTGGGGCCTTAAGTGTTTTCCCAGTAAAATTGAAGTAAATCCAAATTTTCTTTAAAACATGGGCATTGTGGAGCTCTAAATGAGAGATGTTATTCAAGAAAACCAAATCAATAAGCTTCATTGAGTATTTGATATTTGTAAAGCCCTGTGCTTACTGCTGTGTGGGACATGTGGGCGCATAGACCAGATTCCTTGCCCTTAAGTTGTTAGGTGGTCGAGGGACCCCTTAGCTAGATCATGAATGGGAAGAAGAGGTGAAGTTGACCCTTAGTTGGTATGTTATGAAGTTATTAATTGAGGCATTTAAAGAAAACTTACAGAGCAGACAAGCTATGATAGGAGAATGTAGGCCAGGGAGAAGAGATTGGCTAAAGAATTAAGTAAGGAAAAAGGAAGATTCAAAGTGAGGATCCTAGAGGCATGATGGTGAGTAATGCCAGGTAGAATCTCCTAAGACAGAAAAGTGCATGGGACAGTGCATGGAGAGAGCAAGGCCTGTGTTGTGGGCTGCGCGGAGTAGGAGGTAAAAAGCAAAGTTCACAGAGCAGAGCAGTCAGTGTGCCACTTGTGCTGATGATGAAGGCAGAGACTGCATACATAGAGGTGGGTTCTACCAGAAGCAAATAGGTTCCATATAGGGCTCAAACAAAACAGAGCCCTGTAGACCTCCAGAAACCAGAATGAGAACCAAAGATAATAGCTCCACCCTGGACTGGTGGGTGGAAGAAAAGTGAACCAACCTGAATCCCATCACACTATGAAAAGGCCTATGATTAGAAAAAATGCCAGGTGATGGATCTGAATAGAATCCACCTGTGCCTTATATCGGTTCAAACTAAGCCTTGTGAACTGTACCTGGGAGAAACTTTACTGGTATAAAGTATAGAGCTTGGAATGTCTGTATGTTGGAGGGAGCCTGAGTTATAAATTACTTGTGCTGATCCTCAGTGGATAAGATGAGCAGAGGAATAGTACTGGAAAACCTGGACAGTCTGGAGAAAATGGAGAACCTACAACTCCAAGTAAAGAAATCTCCAGCCCCATTACACATGGCATCTTAAGAATATGAGCTATGTCAAAGTGGGGGAAGCATGCCTGAGATTCTAAAATTCCCACCACTAGATTCTATCTTTCACGGCCTTGAGGTAACAGTGTTTTTTCACTGAACTAAAATTTGTTACCTTGGAGTTGTTGTTCAGTCGCTAAGTTGTGTCCGATTCTTTGTGACCCCATGGACTGCAGCATGCCAGGCTTCCCTGTCCTTCACTATCTCCTGGAGTTTGCTCAGATTCATGTCCCTTCAGTTGGTAATGCTATCTAACCATCTCATTCTCATACCTTGGAGGGATAACCTTTATCTGATTCATTTGTTTTGTCTCCATTCTTTCAACAAACATCAAGGGCCTGATATAATGCTAGGAGTACACATATTTATAAAACCCAATCCCCCCTTCCAAGAAGCTCACAGTTTAGCTGTGCTTAGGGCCTTGTGTGAGGATGGTACAGGGAAGTTCGTTTCATGAAGAGGTTAGGTAGGATGAGGTTACATGAGAAAGTGGGAGTGGGGGCAGGGAGGGGAGACAGACAAAAAGAATGTGCAGGCAGCTAGTAAAAATTCAGGGCCTGGAGCTCCGCGGGGGTTGAAAACCAAAGCGTCTGGGGAGGAAGGAGAGGATCAAAGCAGAAGATAGGCTGGAATGGGAGGATGGTAAATTCTGTGGATGGAAGACAGATAACAAAGCCTGTTAAGAAGAGAGAGAGCCAAGCCAAAACTGAAACTAGAAGAAACTAAATTTTCTAAGTTTTTCATGGATAGAAATATAATGCCTCTAGAGCGTGTGTGTGCATGTGAGAAAGAGAGAGAGAGAGACAGACAGACAAGGAGACACAGGCCAAGAGAGAACTTGAGATTCTGTCAAACCTTTTAACTATTGGTACAGGGTGGAGACTGTAACCACTAAAACAAAAGCAACTAGACCAGCGAGCCTAAATTGAACTTTAAAAAAGAGGAAGTGAGGAAAGTTTGTTTGTGAGCTCTGGTGGCAGGAAATCCTGTGACTAACCTTATTTCACACATCTCAGATTATTCAAAGGGATCTGAACTTTCTTAAGATCAGTAACTTAAAATGGAAGGGACTGTCTCAGAGGCTCTGATGTCTGAGAAGAGCTGACCCCTTGCTAAGCAAAGTAATCCAATTTAAGTTGCCCTTCAGTGTGTGAAGAGAGGCTTCAGGGAACATGCCTTCCTGGTCTTTCCAATCAATAGTGCAATGCAGCATTAACAAATGGAATTCAGCTCTATTGGAAAAAATGCCAGTATATTGGAAACAAAATCAACAGGTTACCCTCGTTTTACTTGTAGAAATATTTTTCTAGGGCTGAAATCAACCACCGTGTACGTGCTCTAATAATTTTCAGTAGCACTGGTGGAAGTTTGGACTGTGGTGAGGGCTGCAGGGGAGTTGCAGAGTTGGTGAGGAGGGGAAAGGCTGATGGTCAGGGTGAGGCAATTACAAAACAGCAAGCATCCAGGCAAGTGACGACATGTCCTTCTGCAAGGGCGCACTAATAGGAAGGAGCTCCTCTGCTGGGCTGGGCCGTTAGCAGGGAGAGTAAGGGTTCCAACCACCTGGAGCTTTCATTTCCAGCTGAAGGTGCAAGTAGCGAGTACTTCTTGCTGAAGTAGCAAGAAGAGGGTCCAGACTTATCTTTCATCAGCCACAAGTGAAAATGTACCTCAGGCAAACACTGAAGCCCTTGGCTATTTTGTATTCCAGGTTAGTACAGAAAGCACGCTCAGTTTTCAGAAGACAATAAAAAAAAATTAAAGTGTGCAAATTGTTGACAATATATGCTGAGGCCTGCCACGGATCAGGCCAACTGCAGTTTCTAAATCCAGTGGGACCCTCGTTACAACACATCATATCACTGCTCTCCCCTTGGAGTCCCCAGGATTCTCACCAAGAGTCTAGTCCCCCTTTCAAACAGCATCATGTATCCAGAGGAGCACAAACCATCTTCCCAACCTCCTCTCCGGGCTCTGTAGCTCTGTGGGGGATGTGCCTGTCTCTACAGGCAGCTGAGCCTTAGTAAAGGTCAGAATCCTATTTACAGGCCTGACTTGCCATTTCGCTCATGGACTGATGATGGCAAGGTTCTTTCTGTTCTGTCTGAAATCATTTGGGGGAACCTGCTGTGTTCAAAGAATGCAAACAAAAGGCAGGATGAATAAATAAGTTAGATATTTGCAGGCACATGCTGGAACCAGGCCTCCAGCTGACAGACATACTGGTGGAGACCTCGGGGCCCTCTGCCTCCTTATTAGGTTCACACTGGCCAGCCACCAGACCTGAGGGGCCAGGTCAAGGTTGGAGACCCCAGTAGGCTGAAATGAGTACTCCCAGCTGGTCTGGGGAGCACACCTGGAGGCTGGGGCTGGAATTATGTCTGCACCTGGTTCAGGCAGGGTTCAGGAATCTGAGACAAGAGCTAGGCAGATGCCAGGCAGATGCCAAGACATGGGGGAGGGGGATATCCCAGGCCAAGGGGAAACTGCGAACAACAGCAAAGGGGCTGGAAGGCATGGAGCACTTCTGAGGACAGGGAGGATCTTTTGTCAGTGCCCAGAAATTTAGGAACCTGAGGACCTAGAAATCAGATCAAGCTCCAGGACCTAGGAGAACACCTTGAAAATTGTACAGGGCTTCGGAGGTGATGAGATGGGGTTAGGTGGGTGGGGGAGTGTTAGAGGGCAGGGAGGTCAAAGAAAGAGCTTCTCATCACTGACTTCAGAGGGAAGAAACCAATGGCCTCCAATCCTGGTGATTGGGTTGATTATAGTTTTAAACTTAGGCAAGGGCCTTGGGCCTGGAAACCAGTAAGGAAACTTGGGACTCAGTGCAGTCCATTTATTGAAACCCTACTATGTGCAAGGCCCTCTGCTAGGTTCTGAATCAGGAATGTGACAATTTGGAACTCAGTAGCCATATCAAAAGTGTAAACCGTGTCTGACTTGACAGTGTCAAAAAGCCAAGCATAGGGCTTCCTTGGTGGTGCAGAGGATAAGAATCTGCCTGCCGATACAGGAGATATGGGTTCAATCCCTGATCTGGGAAGATCCCACAGGCCGCAGAACAATTAAACCTCTGTGCAGCAATCATTGACCCTGCACTCTTGAGCCCAGGAGCCACAGCTACCGAGCCCTATACTGCAACTACTGAGCCCGCGCATCCTAGAGCCTGTTCTGCACAGCAAGAGAAACCACCACAAAGAGAGGCCCATGCACCAGAGCTAGAGAGGAACCCTGCTCACCATAGAGAGGAAAGCCCACACAGCAATGCAGACCAAGCACAGCCAAAAAGAGAAATACAATACTGGCTTTTTAAAAAGCCCAGTATATGGAGTGTACAGACCTGATTGGGCATATGATGTGCTTTTGACTCATTGTGAATATGACAACTATAATTTATGATTCCCAGATCAGACACGTGAACTAAGGATTTTGTCTCATGACTGAATTTATTTACATAAAGTTGTTATAAATTATTCTAAGGTTGAAATATTAAATCACATTTAGTTCTGCATTTTACAGTTGATCATTATTTAAAGTAATAAACACATGAAGAGAACTATAATAGACAGCAAGAAAAATGTGTATGAGTGAGAAGCAAAGAGGTAAATTAGAAAATGCAAACACTTTGGAATAGAAAAACATGATTGCAAATCCTGTTTGTACCATTTACTAGCTTCTGATCTTGGAAGCATTATTTCTTTGCCTCATTTTTTCTCGTGGGTAAAATGGGAATGAAAAATAATACCTATAAGAATTATCGTGAGGATTAAATGAAATAATGTACAAAAAACATTTAGCAAACTGTCTATACGTAAATACTCAAAAATGATGGTTTTTATTTTTGTTGTTGATTTTGTCATTCAGCTATTGTTGAAACTGTTACAATGTATTTGGCTTGTTTCAGAAATATTTATCCTTAATATTTAAAAAAATTTTTTTCAAATAAATCATGTCAAGCATTTCTGCATTCATTTGGATTATTCAGAGAAAGTTTATGTTTTTAGTAATTAGGGATGGCTTTTTTCATTCCCTTAATTTGCCAGTATTTGAAAATGACCCTTGATCCCACCATTCCCATTTCATAGTAAAATGAAGATTTTCCACATTTCTTACATTTAGAAGATTAATATTCTCAAGAGGAAATTATTTAAGTACATTGTACTATATCAGATCTATAGTTACTTTCTCTATATCCCATTTGGCTGATAAGGACTCAATAGGATATGACATAAGATCCAAAGGTTCATTATATAAATTATTGTAACATAAAATAGCAAAAACACTTTGGGAAAGATTCTGTCTCATTTATGGTTCTTTATCGACTGACTCAAGGATAGCTTAGTTTCTCTAGGAATCAGATCCTGAGACAAGGAATTGAATGAAAATGGTTTGTTTGGAATTGCAGGTAACAGTTGTAAGGGAATGGGATAGTTGTAAAAAGAAAAAAAGGCAGTCAATAAAGAGTATGCTGCTGATTAGCAATATTGTTAGTTTCAGGTGTACAGTGAAGTGAATCTACAATACAGTGAAGTGAATTTACAATATTGTGTTAGTTTCAGGTATACAGTGATATATGAATACATATACATATATCTTCTTTTTCAGATTATTTTCCCATATAGATTATTATCAAATACTATAAACCAACTATACATCAATAAACTTTTTTTAAAAAAGGGTATGCTATTAAGCTGGCTAACATAGTGGTGGACTAATACTTAATCATATAGGGAACCTCTGGAAAATGATGCAACACATTTACCTCAGAATTATCCCACCCAAGAGGCAAGGGAGCTGAAGTAGTTGTACACCAACTTATGGGCCACATCTTACCTCTCCTGGAATTCACTGGCATTTTTTAAATTGTTGCATGTATAGGTAGCATAGAGATCTATAGTTCTGGGAAAAGAGCCCTCAAGCAGTCATGCAGATACTGGCAGTTGGAACTCAGCGCAAACACATGGAAAGGACCGAGGGACATAGGAGGAGTTCCAACAACACCTGCTTATCAAGGGACACTCACAACTCAAATAGACTTTTATTCCATGAGATGCAAGGCTGCTGGGCTAAGGTTTGGTCTAAGCTCTGACTCTGATTCTGGCTATCTTACTCTGTTGCCTTAATCTTTTAATCTGCTTCCCACTGACTGACATGTATTTTCTTGCTACCAGAGTAAATATCTAACAACTGAGGATGAAAGGACTCAAACTGAGAGAGAGACAAGGGAGAGAAAGAATACAGCTGATACCTGTCTAGCCTCATGGAAGCAAGCGATTGCCTGGAGAGGAGATCCCATGAGAGAGTCAGACTCTCGAACTCCTAAGACAATGTCCTAAAATGTGAGGATTCTGTTGCTATGCTACTTTTCTTCAGTGTGGAACGGGGGTGCTGGGAGAAGGGAGAAGTTGGTCAACATTTATTAGGATTTGTCTTCCTAGGGTCTAGGTTGGTAGCTTTCACACTGCGTTCCTGGGTATAGCAGACATTTGCCATAGTCTGGCTATCAGCACCCTCTTGATAGTTCTCCAGCCTCCTCTTGAGGAATTTCTCATTGTGTGTGGTCCCAGTAGCAAGTAGTGTTTACTTTTCATTGTAGTATCCCAAGGGCTAGAACCTACTACATCACAGCTCTTTGGACCCATGGGGGCAGACATGTAACTGTCAGAAAAGTCCTAGAATTATTTAGTACAACTATGGAAGACTTGGGGTGTATGATAGCAACTGAAGTGAAATCAGAAGTTGAAAGAAGCTTCTTTACTTCCATGGATTTTATAAGTGGGATGTTTCAGAGTTAAACGGTAAGGGTCATCTGGACAGTTTCATCACACTGGGAAAGGGAATGGTGGTGGTGGTGGTGATAGCTACTAGTTACTGAATACCTGCTCTGGGCCACACACCTCACATGGGTGATATTTATCTTTACCAATTCTGTGGGCTCAGTGCTAGTATTACCTCTCCATTTTTCAGAAAATGGAAACTGAGGCTGAGGGAAATTATGTAACTTGCCAAGGATCATAGAGTGGCATGTGGGGTTTAACTCCAGTTCTGTCTGACTCCAGAGCTGGAGCTCTTTACCATCACGCTGGGCTGCTACTGCCCGTAGCCAGGAATTCAAATACGTAGTTGGAATGGACTTTGCTGAAACATGAGCAGAAAGTAGAGAGGAGGGCACCATTAAATTAGCTGACCGCAGAGTGTGACCTGGGAAGGGAGGCTGTTGTGGTCAAATCATATGGTCATGATTCAAATGAAATGGGAGGTACTGAGTGATTGGAGGTTGCAGGGAGGGTGAAGAACCGGTTAAGTGACTACAAGGAGTGATCAAGACAGTATGGAAGACTGATGTGATTAGAGATGGAGAGTGCTGTTTCAATAGTAGTGTGTGCTGTTCTTTGGCTTATGTGGATTTAAAAGAGCTAGCTTCTCTATCTACTGCTATTATCTTCTTCAATATTCTGTTGATTTCCTGACTTTTATAAAACCCACAGAAATCTTGACCTCATAGCTTTGTCCTCCTCCTGCTGCTGCTAAGTCGCTTCAGTCATGTCCGACTCTATGCGACCCCATAGATGGCAGCCCACCAGGCTCCTATTCACATACAATTTACACTATGCTTAAATCTCTGTTTTTACACATCCTCGTAATTATGAGTTCCTGATAATTCTGATAATGATTTGGAGTGTATGTATGTGTGTGTGGTGTTTGTTTGCATACACGTGTCCATGCTTGCTTGCATAGCGTGTTCCACTTTATTTCTCTTTCATTTCATATAATGTCTTTGATAGGGAAGTTCCATCCAAGAATGCTCAGTTCAAATAGATAATGCATGCTTGAAGAGGTCGAATAATGATGATTTACATATTTCAAACATAAAAAGTGAGCTTAAGATTCCTCTTTTGTCTAAGAATTTCTAAGGGTTTAGAGGAGCTATTTTTGAGTGTACGATGAGAATATGAGAATTATAGCTTTATGCTGGGTTGTGCAAGTGCGTGTGTGCATGCACACACTCATCCATGAGTACATGTGTGTATGCTTCTCCCCATCCCTGTGCTTTGCTGTGATTGAAACATCACAGTAATCACCAGCACAATGCTGGCAGATACCCTGAGGGCTACTAGTAGCATGATATTCTCAGAGCTGTGAAAAAGAAACTTGAGAAATCATATTGAAAAAAATCTTGTTTTAATCTCCTTAGGCCTTAGGGGTTATAATAATAGGGGCAGATATAAAATTCACGTAGGTGTCTAACCTCAGCATAAATTGAAGAGGAGAAACTCAGTATTCCTCCCTCACACATACTCCTTACAAACACTTCCCAGGATCTCTTGTTTACACTAGTTGTTGGGGAAATGTGTTTTCACATGAGGACAGGGAGGGTTGGAGAACGAGTGTGTGTTCAGGTGTCTTAACAGCTGTGTGAGGGACATGCTTGTTTGTGGAAGTCAGTTGTTTGCCAAGGTCCAAGACCCCTTCCTTATATCTAATTGTACCTCGCATCTACACTGTGGTAAGACTCCAGACTGATGAGAGTGAGCCTTGCAGGCTTGCAGACTGGCTAAACCTCAAATCAGAGGTTCATTATTGTTGAAAGAAACCATAGGGTTTATCCAAATTACTGAGACAAGGGTCATGATGGGGACCAAATCCAATTTTTGATTTCAGGAACTTTGCGATGAGAAGGGTAAGCTACCAGCAGTCTTATTTGCATAAGGACACGAAGGCCTCCTGGAATGAATGGTGAAGGCTCTCAGCACAGCAGGATTAAAAATGTCGACAAAGAAGGGGAGACAAAGACTGTTGCAACAAGGGGGGTTGACAGGAAATCACTTGAAAGTAGGAAAGGAGAGATCCTTGGGCTTATTCTTGTGACACTGGCTTTGAAGCATTGAGAAATGCACTAATGGGACTCTGGAAGGTGACCCTCACATGCTGTCTGGCCTGATCCTTCAGATCTTATTTGCACAGCAAAGAACAAAACCCAGAGTAGTCAGGATACTTTGCCTCACACACAATCGTATGTGTTAGAGAACAGATCAGGTTAGGCTGGTCAGGAGAGTATTACTGAAGAAGGTATGGTACATATGCACAATGGAATATCACTCTGCCATCTGCAGCAACATGGGTGGCCCTAGAGATTGTCATACTGAATGAAGTAAGTTAAAAAAGGAGAAATATCGTATGGCACCTGTTATATGAAGAATCTAAAATGAAATGATGCAAATGAACTTATTTACAAAATAGAAACAGACTCACAGACTTAGAAAATGAACTTACGGTTGTCAGGTGGGAGAAAGATGGGGGAAGAGGTAGGGAGTTTGGTATACATACATGTACACACTACTCTATCTGAAATGGATAACCAACAAGCACCTACTGTATAGCTCAGGGAACTCTGCTCAATGCTATGTGCCAGCCTGGATGGGAGGGGAGTTTGGTGGAGAATGGATACATGTATATGTAAGGCTGAGTCACTTTTCTGTTCACCCAAAACTATCACAACATTGTTAATCAACTATACTCCAATATAAAAAATTTTTAATAAAAGTTTTTCAAAAAAAGAGTGTTACTGAAAGGAAAATATGCTCCATACTGGGGTTGTGACAATTGCATCAACAGAGTGCTGGGAGCAGTTAATGGTCTGCCACTAATATTAAAAGCAATCACACCGCTTCTTGAGGCTTACTGTGTCAGACCACTTTCATACTTTATAATAATCCCATGCAGTACATACTAGCTCATCTCCAACTTACACAGGAGAAAATAGAGTTAGATAGGGTATCTGGCACAGGGTCATGTTACTGTTGAGTGGCAGCCCAAATACAAAGATTTTAACTTCAAACCCCATGCTGTTAGTCACTGAGCTATAAGGTCACAAGAGTTACCAAAAAGAACATGCACTTCCTGGTTTACTAGCCTTGGAGTTCCAGATAATTTTTGATTGGAAGCTCGAAGCGGAGCTCATTGAAAGGCTGCTGTGACCCACAGAAGAAAGACAGCATGACTGGATCCTTCCTTTCTCTGGGATCGGCTTTGCCCACGTGGGAACTGAGGCCAGCACAGAGCAGAGGTTCTCACCAGGGCTCGTACTGCCCTCTGGAAGAGGTTTGGAAAGTTTGCTGGGACAGGTTTGTCTTCTTACATATTTCTACCCAAGTCTTTACATATAGAAATAAATATTGTTTTAGAATAAATAATTTCCCCCTTTTTCACTCTTTTGATCACACGATGTTATTTTTTAAATACATATGTAGATGGGTTGAATCACCTATGTTTCCTACTTCAGGATAATGGGAGGAGTAAAATTTTTTTTTTCTTATTAGAAAGAAGCATTAGGTTAAGAACCACTGTTGTGGATGGTTTATAGTGGTCCTCCCAGTTGTCATAGTCTATGTTCAAAGGCAATGTTGGGGCAAGTGAAGTCATGGAATGCCCACTATCAGTAGTATTGAGATGACCTTATAGCCAAGACCTGCCTCCCTGATATAGACATAACTGGATTGCCTTCACCTAGGGCACCCTGCTGATATCGTTCTCCTGCCACCATTTGAGGTCACAGAAGTTGCTCCATGAAAGATCACATAGCTTTGGACTTTGGCCTCTTTGTTTTGCTCTCCAGTACAGCGTTGTGTCTACATCACGAGGCTACAGGGAAGACAATCTTCTTTGCTACTCTGGGCCAAAGGGACGGTCTAACAGAGGAAATCCATTAAAACACGTGACAAGGGAGTCTCCTGAATCCTCTCAGTGTAGCTCAGGTCGCACTGATTAGGTTCAGACCATAGATTTTCTGTGTTGCTCGCCCCGCTCCTTTCACCCATAATGGTGGGCTGTTCCCTACTCCTCATTTATAGGATTTTCCTTCCTTTCATCCTTTCAGCCCCAGCCATAATCCTTGAGTTTCAGTCTGACTGCTCACTGGGCAGGCCACTAAACTCGACCCCTCAGTTGTGTCATTTCAAGGCTTCTGCTAACATCTCTTCACAGGTCTCTCTTAGCCTGCCAGAGTCACCTACAAAGCCACTTCATCTCAGAAGGCCTTTCTGAACTACCCCTAGCTTGCTGCTTCCCCCTAGTCCTTCCAGCCTGATCCAGTGAATCAAGATGTGACCTCTGTTTCTCTACACAGCATGTTTTCTCTCTGGCCTGGTCTCCACTGAGTTCAGTCATCTTATCTCCATCATCCGCTGAAGCAGGGGGCTTCTTAGTTGTCTCACAGGTGATGAGCTTGCTATCCAGGAAGTTTCACAAGAATAGGGGTATGTCTGTGATATTCACTGTCACATAACCCTAACCTAGTAGCACAGATCCTGACACCGAGGGGGCAATAAATGTATTTCAATAAATACATGTATTTATTGAATACAATAAATACATGTATTTCAAGTCACTGGCTGAGTGTAAATATGTGCACTTCCCATTAAAGGGAATGGTGGGGGGTGGTTTTCCCTGGCAGTCCAGGGGTTAGGACTTAGCGCTTCCTCTGCATGAGTTTGATATCTGGTCAAGGAACTAAGACTCTGCATGCCATGCAGCACAGCCAGAAAGTAAAAATAAAAAAATTTAAAGTTTTTTAAAAAAGGTAATAGGGACCATGGTCTCTGCCTGGTCCCCAAATAACTATTGAATTTAGGATTTTCTATAAGGAGCCAAGGATACTGATCAGCACTGGGACCTAGTCTGGTTCCCAAAAAGAGCCTAAAAATCTCATGGCCTAAATCCACAAAATTTTTGTCCTACATCCATTTCTAGAAAGTTCCACTCTCCTAAGGAATAGTTTGGTAAGGCCCACACCAAGCATTTTCAAGAAACAACTTGGCTTAGTGGAGTCGGTGAAAAGGGGCACTCCTCCACTTCCACTCCTGTCTCTCCCAGGCTGGGAGTGAAGATGCTTAGACGTTCACTGCCCTAGTCTTTCAGGGCTGCCCACAGCTTGGAATCCAGTTTCAATAGGACTCTCTAGTTAAAATTTGGTTCAAGCAGCACAGTGTCTTTTTCTCCTCAGAAAACAGGAAAATAAGACTGGCCTATGTGTCACACATGGAAAGTATTCATCACGATGCTGTGAAAAACTATTTCCAAAGGTTGTCCAGGCTCTGCTTGTCATTTCTACGCTTCCCCAGTGGCTGAGGAGGGTGACATGCGCCCTCTGAAGGGCACAGCAAGCTTTCCTCCTGCCCAGGGCCCTGCTGGGATTGGTCGCGTCCCCCTCACTCTGCTTCCTTGGAGCATACCTACCTACAGGAAAATTAGGGAAACTAGTGGCCTTGGGCAAGGTAATTCATGCTCTGGGCCTCAACCTCTGCTTTTTTAAAATAAAAAAGTGGACCTATTGAGGTCACAGCTCCTTCAAAGAGACAATCTTGAGAACATATGAACTTTGAAACAGATAAAAGCAGATTTCATTCACATTTCTGCTACTCGGTGGCTGTGCAACCCTGAGCAAATCAATTAACATCTCAGCCTCAGTTTCCATATTTGTAAATTAGAGAGCAAACGTATTTTGGTAAATGAGAGAGCATGAAAGAAGACTCCTAGCGCAGGGCTTCCTGTTGTTGCTGTTAGTCACTCAGTTGTGTCTGACTCTTTTGCGACCCCTTTGGACTGTAGCCCACCAGGCTCCTCTGCGCATGGGATTCTTCCCTTCTCCAGAGGATCTTCCGACCCCAGGGATCGAACCTGTGTCTCCTGTGTCTCCTGCATTGGCAGGCGGGTTCTTTACCACTGAGCCACAAGGGAAACCCAGCACAGTGCCAGAACGCGGCAATTACTAGTTTCCTCCTCATCTCCCTTCCTTCTTTTGTCCCTTCTCTGGCCATAAATTACTGTCAATGGAATGTTTTGAACAAGCATGGTGATGCCACCTCCCTGTGCCATTGTCTAATGTCTAGACACTTAGAGTAAGGCTGCTTCCATTCTCGGTGGAAAGTGAGGGAAGAACATGTTCCAGATCACAAGGAGATTGTCTTCTGGGAGCATCTGGTCGTGGACCCCAAAGCATTAGCAGGATTCCTATCTCACTAAATATGCTTTCTCAGACACAATATAATATATCCTCCTTTTAGGTGATCAAACCATAAGGTTAGCATTTGCTCTTTCAGTCACTGGCATATATAAATTTGGGAGATTAGGATTCACTTTATTGACTGAAGGTGAGCAGAAGTCTCCCTTAAATCCATTTCAAGAATTTTGATTCCTGGACTGATCCAACTAGGAAGTAGAAAGTGAGCGTCAGCAATATGCTCACATAGTCTCATTACCCATGGAATGTACATTCTTGTTGCTTAGAGTAGATTATGAATGCCTTTAAAAAGCAGGGCTTTTTTCTATGGATTTTAGTAATTCCCCATGGTATGTGCTTTGGTGCTTTTGCTATAAATAGGATGCGTATATTCTCTGTTTTATATTTATATTCTCTAGTATAATTTAATGGTTAAGAAGGCAGTTCTAGAATCAGATCTTCTGAGCTGTCTGATCTTAGCCAAGTTATTAATAATTAACTTTGCCTGGTTCCCTTCACCTCTAACATAGAAATGATAATAATACCTGCCTCATATAGTTGCTATGGGAATTAAATGAGATAATGCATATAAATTACTGAAAACAGTTCATAGCATAAAGCAAACGCTCAGTAAATGTTAGGTTACATTAGGACTATCACTAGCATCAGATCAGCATCGTTATTATTATGAGGGCCCTTTGTGAGGGTATAGCTAATTCACTATTTATTAGACTCCAGCCTGTTTTCCAAAGTGAAGTTGTGGGGAACTCACAAAGTGGAGTTGCAACAAAGTTTTTAGCAATGAAATAAAAATTTGCCCCCAATTTTGTTTTCACAGCTAGAATGAGGCTTGTAGTAAATCTTGGCCTAGTTGGACTGTTGTCCCTACTTCTCTAATCTATAAAATCCACGAAATCCATTCAGCATATATTTCTGAATGCGCACTTGCTGTGTTTCAGGCAGGTTTGTAATTTTCTGCTTTATCATATAGTTGTATCACGTGTGCATGCATGCTCAGTCATGCCCAGCTCTTCGTGAACCCAGGGACTGTAGCCCACCAGACTCCTCTGTCCATGGGATTCTCCAGGCAAGAATACTGGAGTGGGTTGCCATTTCCTCCTCCAGGGCATTTTCCCAACCCAGGGATCGAACCCACGCCTCCTGCAGCTCCTGCACTGGCAGGCGGATTCTTTTCCACTGCGCTGCCGGGGAAGCCCCATATACTTGTATAGTTTTGCAGTGTATGGTTTTACTGCCCGTCACATTAAATAATCAGTTTTGTTTTGAACAATGTAAGCGTCTCTCTTGGGGTTTAAGATAACTAGTAAATATCTCTATGCTTTCTATCTGAGGTTAGAACCAACGTGGGGAGAGAAAGAGAGAGAACCGATGGTCAGGCAAATGACAACCAAAACAGTTGACTTCTCCTATGTTGGTGAGAGAACCTAGCTTAAGTTTGGGGACCTCACCAAGGCTACCTTCCTTGCTTTTAATTGAGACGGTCTCTCACTTTCCAATGGGAAAGTGGAACAATACCAGAAAGGGCCTTCCTCTGCAGGCAGGCAGATCCCAAAGGAGAAGAGAGGAGGATTCCAAGGCAGAGATTCCCAGGTTATTCATCCATGCTCACCAATTAATTATATCCTTCTCTGACACGGATCATTGAGCAAGAAGTGAGGTAAGAGGCCAGGAGTGGTTAAGGAATCTCCTCATGTGGAGCCCTGAAGGGTGAGAGATTATGTCCACCCAACTCTCCTAGTGTTTTGTCATCTTAACCACTAAGCATATGGCGAACCAGGGATAGAGCTCCCTCCTCTGGAAAGGAGATCAGTGACTTAATCTGATTCTCTGACTCATGAAGCCACTTTCCCAATAGTACTTCTTACTGGGGGTGTCTTACAGAGATTAATGGTGGGTGATGTTGATGTTTTTGCTTCTGGAAAAGATTAAGACCTGTACATTAATTATATTAATATGGAACCTGAAACCTGGGTGGACATGGCTGAAGAAATACACAACCCTGGGGAGTTATCTCACATTCTTTTCATGGTAATGAACCTTAAGCAAGCCCTAACTGCTGCTGACAATTAGAATACATTTCCCTAGTGCATTCATTATCCCATTCTCCTAGACAGTTTTTCGTACCAGTTCTTCTTTCCTCAAACTCCAACACCTTCTCTCCCGCTCTCACTCTCAGCTGATGGTCTTGGTGGTTATTTTACTGAGGAAATAGAAGCACTCGTAAGAGATTTTTTATAAGCTCCTATCACTAGATAGATATAGTAGGGTAAACCCCCCTGCTGGCGTTTGTGCCCATTGTAGTCTAACAGGCTTCTTTCCAATTACTTTGGATGCACTGCCCCTGCTCCTAGCAAAGGCTCTCTTTCTAAACCAGAGCCAATGCCCTGTCTGTGATATAGGGACTTTATTCCAACAAATTTTCGTGCTCCTGTGTCATCATTTTTCTGTCTTTACTGAGTTTTCCCATACTCAAACAGTTCTCCTATCCTAAAACATAGCACAACAAAACCCCTGAAAATCCTCTCTCCACTTTCTCCCTCTGTGTACTCTCTCTCTCTCTCCCTCTGTCTTTCTCTCTCCTGTTTACAGAAAAGCTACTGACAAGAGTTATCAATATTCTGTGTCTCCAATTCCACTCCTCCTATTTACTCATGAACCCACCCTAATTTCTCTTTTGCCTGTGTTCCTCCATCAAAACTGTCCTTATCAAATCCATCTATGACTTCCTTATTGCCAAATCCAATGATTGATTCCTGGTTCTCATGTTATTTGTCTTGTTGGCAGCATTTGACATAATTTATTATTTTCTCCTCCTTGAACTCTCTCTTCACTTGATTTTCAGAACACCATATTCTACCTCTCTGGCTGTTTTGTCTCAAACATCTTTGCTATCTTCACCTTGTCTTCCTGACCCCTAAACATCGGAGTATCACAGGGCTTAATCTTGGGGCCTCTTCTCTTTAATAAGCGCTCCACTTATGCTGAGAACTCTTACATTTATAACTTCAACTGGGAACTCCACACTCATATATCCAACAACTTACTAGACCTCTCCACTTGGATGTATAGTTGACAACTCTAACTCAGTAGAACTCCTGATCTACTCCCCTAAAAACTCCTTTTCCTAGTCTTCTCTCAATAATAGCTATCTATTGCTATCGCAATAATAGCAACTCCATTTTTACAGCTGTTTAGGCCCTTGGTATCTTGAAGTTATCCTTGAATCCTGTGTTTCTTTTACAATCTTAAAAACAAAGAGAGTTCATCAGCAAACCTTATTGGCTCTACCTTCAAAAGGTATCAATAATCCAGCCTCTTCTTACCACCTCTCCAGCTTTTTCTCTAGTGGAAGGCACCACCATTTCTTTCCTGCATTACTGCCATAGCCTATTAGCTGCTCTATATGCCTTCTCTCTTGCCCCTAGAGTTTATTTCCAGATAGTAGCCAAAGTTAGCTTGTGAAAACTTAAGTGATGCCGTTCACTCCTCTGCTCAAATGGCTTTCCATCACCCTCAGAGTAAATGACAAACGCAAAGCCATCTCTCCACTTCAAGGCCTGCATGATCTGGTTCCCTGTTACTTCTCTGCCTTCATTTCCTACTGCTCCTCTCTTTGCTCACTCCTCTCCAGCAACATAGGACGCACTGCTGTTCCTCAGACTCCCAAGGCCTTACCTCAGCGCCTTTACACTTACTACTGCTTCTGCCTGAGCCGTTCTTCTCTCAGTTATCTTTATGGCTTGCTTTCTCAACTCCTTCAGATCTTTGCGCAAGTATCGCTTGCTCAGTGAGGCTTTCCCTGATTATCCTGTTGAAAATGCAGCCACTTTCCCCCCATTATTTGCTTCTGTTGAGCACTGATTTACAGTCTGACTCACTATATATTTTACTCATTTGTCTTATTAAAGTTCTGTCTCCTCTTCCCAAAAAAAGTTACTCAACGTGGGACAAGATTGTAAATAATAAATATATGGTTTTTAAACTCAAGGCTTAAAACCTTGGGAATTCAACCTATGATCAAGATGGAGTAAAGGCATTCAGATTTACCCTCCTCCTTGAAACAACTAAAAGGCCACACAAATATGTAAAATCATTGTTTTCAGCACACATAGTATCAGGCAACAAAGGACAGAGATCCCTGAGATATGGGAAACAAGTGAAGTTAGCCATATGATAGTCCTAACTCAGCACCCTGAGAAAGATTCCAGACGGTGCAAGGAGGAACACAGCCAGAGCCTGACAGGCTCCCTGAATTAAGGAAATGGAGCTTAGAGTCCTGGGAGACCAAGATGGCGGAGCAGGATACTGGAGATGGCAGAGCTGGAGACGGAGAGAGAACCATGGAGATCTTCAGAGCATCTCACCCACGTATTCAGAGCTATTCCTATCAGCACATGCATATTTGAAAAATAACTGAGGTCAAGGAAAGAACCACTTGAAAGGATTAGAAGTAACAATGATTGGTGCTCACACAGTGCCAGGATACTGCCTGTTCCCAACCAGTTAGACTGGAAAACTTCATAATTCACAGGTCATTGAGTAGAGTACTCAAAAGGGTCTTGCCTCTACAGTGGAAAAGATTCAGCTCTAGACTAAACACTGCTGTGAACCTGCCCAACAAATCATAAAAGCAAGACCCAAAAGGATGAAACTGTTCCCAAGTAACTTAACAGTGTCCCAGAACAAAGTTCAAGAATATTTATAGGAATACAAAAATATACAGCACCCAACAAGGTAAAATTCACAAAGTCTGGCATCCAATCAAATATTACCAGGTGTGCAAAGAAGCAAGAAAATTCAACCTACACTGAGGGAGAAATCCATCAATCAAAATCAACTCAGAACTGACACTATAAGAAATGTTAAAGAATTTCCTTCAGGCAGAAGGGGAAATGATACTAGATGGAAATATGGGTCCTTACAAAGGAGTGAAGAGTACTGGAAAGGTAACTACATGGATAAATACTCAAGAACTTTTATTTTCTTCTTATTGAAACTCTTGAAAAGATATTTGGTGGTTTAAATGAAAGAATTACAAGGTAAAATGGGATGGATAACATATGTAGAAGTGAAATGGATGACAGTAACACAAAAGCCAGAAGAGGATAAATGAAAATTCAAATAGAAGAAATTTCCCATGATGGTATTAACTATGGTACTACTTTTACCTAAGATTTTGACGATTACAGGATTTGAATGTTTTTCTGCAGTAATGGAGTATGCTCCAAGTGTTCCATCTCCCTCTCTCATTTCTTCTGAAAAGTTCAGCTAAGTTTATAACAGCTGAATTTCCTCCTTAAGTTTTTCCTCCTTTGCTTTTCTATGTGCTGGGTCCTTTTACTTTTTATTTGCATTTTGATTTAGAGTTTTTTTAAAACATACTCTTCTAGGTTCTTCCTGTGAGATCTCCCTTAGTGAGATAAATGGAACATAAATTATCATTCTTCCAAAAGTATACACTGTTCAGAGAAATATTGTCCACTTTTATCTCCTTAAATTGCATAGTCCCACTCGGGAGACATTTTCCCATCAAAACAAAGCTCTGTTACTACCCTTGACTGGATCCCCTGGTTCATCTTTGCTCTGCCTTTCCTTAGAGCCATAGTCCATAAATTTTACTAGCATGTTTCTTTAGGATACAGACAGTTACTTCTTCTTATCTACAAAACCTCTGTCATCCAGAAATTTACACAGCAATTCCTGGGATATTTGATGCTGATCCTCCTTGTCTTTTCTTCTCAAGTCAGCCCAGATTTTTTCAAATCACTTCCTGCAGTTGCCTTTCTCTTCAGTGATGTCTCACAATTCTTTAATGATTGTCATGCAGGTCTCTAGTTGCAAGTTGCTGCAGCACTAACAACACACATTGTAGCCATGATAGGATTTATCAGGAATAGAACTTACATGCAAAGGAGTAGCAGAACCCACAGGACCCATGTATCACCTAAATATGGAATATCTGTTGCACTGAAAGATGTGCTTGAGTACACAAGAGCTGGCAGACACTAGTAGAGGACACTCTCCTGTTGTGGGGCTCCCTGGATCAGGAATTATTTCTGAGGCACCTTTGAGGCTAAACTAACTTTTTAAGTTGTAAAATTAGGTTATTGATTTCAGATCTTTCTCCTTTTTTACTGTAGGCATTTCACAGCTATAGGTTTCCCTCTGAGCACTGCTCTCACTGCCTTTCATAAGTTTTGGTATGTTGTCTTTTTGTTTTCAGTTGCCTCAAGAAATTTTCTAATTTTCCTTGTGGTTTATTCTTTGACTGATTGGGTGTTTAAGAATGTGGTTTTATTTTCACATATTTGAAAATTTTCCAGTATTCCTTCTTCTATTGATTTCAAGTTTTATTCCATTGTGATTGGGGAAGATGCTTTGTATTTAAAATTCATCAAAGCCTCTTCTGGCTCTGGATCAAAATGGTAGGGTAGGAAGCTCATGAGCTCACTTCCTCCCATAGACACACCAAAACTATATCAGTGTATAGAACAACTATCTCTGAGAGTGACCTGAAGACTAGCAGAAGAGATTTCAACAACTTAGGATATAAAGGCCATATCGATATGGCTAGGAGGAGAAGAGATGGAGACTATTCAGAACCCACATCTGTGGTGTGATGACCAATAAGTATGAGGGATATCATAGCTGCAGAAGTCCCCCTGCAGAATGAGGGATCCAAGTCCCACATCAGGCTCCCTAGGTGATGCTGTCCCCTGTAACATCTAGCTTTGAAAACGAGTAAGGCTTATGTCTGGAGAGTTAGAGGGCTGTGGGAAGCTGAGCTCTTGAATGACTTGCTCACAAACTCATTTGTTATGAGTCCCAGTGCAGAGGCAGCAGTTTGAAAAGCATCTGAATCATACGAGAAGATACACTGACTAATTTTAGGGTATGTGCCAGAGGGACAGGGATCTGGTGCAGCTTTCTCTGGGGATAGAAATGCTGGTGGTTAAAACTAATAAATGAATTCAGTGAAGTTTCAGAATACAAAATAAATATACAGAAATATATTGCATTTCTATATACTAATAATGCACTATCTAAAAGAGAAAATTTTTTTAAAAGTCCATCTATAATTGCATCAAAAGAATGAAATAAATTTAACCAAGGAAGCAAACAACTTGTACTCTGAAAACTGTAAGACGTTGATGAAAGAAACTGAAAATGATAGAAAAAATAGAAATATACACTGTGTTTATGGATTGGAAGAATTAATATTGTTAAAATGTCCACACTATCCAAAGCAATTTACAGACTTAATGCAATCCCTGTCAAAATACCAATGACATTTTTTACACAACTGGAACAAATAATTCTTGCATTTCTATGGAACCACAGAAAAGCATAGATAGACAAAGCAATCTGAAGAAAGAAGAACAAAGCTGGAGGTGTCATGCTCCCTCACTTTAAACTATATTGCAAAGCTATCGTAATTAAAACTATATGGTACTGGCACAAAAACAGACAAAAAGATCAGTGAAGCAAAATAGCCCAGAAATAAACCTACCTTACGTGGTCAATTAATTTAAGACAGAGGAGCCAAGAATATATAATGGGAAAGAGATAATCTCTGATAAATATTGGGAAAGCTGGACAGCTACATGCAAAGGAATGAAACTGGCCACTTTCTTAAACCATATAAAAAATAAACTCAAAATGGATTAAAGACTGAAATCATAAAGCTTCTAGATGAGAACATAGGCAGTATGCACTCTGACATCAATCTTAGCAATAGTTTTTGTATATATCTCCTCAGGCAAGGGAAACAAAACAAAAATAAACAAATGGGACTACATCAAATTAAAAAGCTTTGCACAACAAAGGAAACTGTCAAGAAAACAAAAAATCCACCTGCTGACTGGGAGAAGATATTTGCAAGTGATAAGGGGCTAATATCCAAAAAATACAGAGAACGCATATAATTCAACATCAAGGAAGCAAGCAACCCAATTAAAGAATGGGCACAGGATCTGAATAGACATTTTTTCAAAAAAGACATACAGATGGCTAACAGGCATACAAGAAGATGCTCAAAATCACTAATCATCAGCGAAATGCAAGTCAAAACTACAATAAGTTATCACCTCACACTTGTCAGAATGGCTATTATCAAAAAGACAATTAACCAGTGTTGGCAAGGATGTGGAGGAAAAGGAAATCCTCATACACTCTTGATGAGAATGTAAATTAGTGTAGCCAGTATAGAAAACAATATGGAAAGTCCTCAGAAAATTTATTTATTTATTTATTTATTTTTAACTAGAACTGCCTTATAACCCAGCAATTCCACTGCTGGGCATACACACTGAGGAAACCAGAATTGAAAGAGACACGTGTACCCCAATGTTCATCGCAGCACTGCTTATAATAGCCAGGATATGGAAACAACCTAGATGTCCATCAGCAGATGAATGGATAAGAAAGCTGTGGTACATATACACAGTAGAGTATTACTCAGCCATTAAAAAGAATACATTTGATTCAGTTCTAATGAGGTGGATGAAACTGGAGCCTATTATACAGAGTGAAGTAAGCCAGAAAGAAAAACACCAATACAGTATACTAACACATATATATGGAATTTAGAAAGATGGCAATGACAACCCTGTATGCAAGACAGCAAAAAAGACACAGATATGTGTAACGGACTTTTGGACTCAGAAGGAGAGGGAGAGGGTGGGATGATTTGGGAGAATGGCATTGTAACATGTATACTATCATGTAAGAATCGAATCGCCAGTCTATGTCCACTGCAGGATACAGCATGCTTGGGGCTGGTGCACGGTGATGACCCAGAGAGATGTTATGGGGAGGAAGGTGGGAGGGGGGTTCATGTTTGGGAACGCATGTACACCCGTGGTGGATTCATGTCAATGTATGGCAAAACCAATACAGTATTGTAAAGTAAAATAAAATAAAAATTAAAATTAAAATAAAATAAAATAAAAATTCTGTTTATTTAATTACCAAAAAAAAAAGAAAAACACCAATACAGTATACTAACACATATATATGGAATTTAGAAAGATGGTAATGATGACCCTGTATGCGAGACAGCAAAAGAGACGCAGATATATAGAACAGTCTTTTGGACTCTGAGGGAGAGGGAGAGGGTGGGATGATTTGGGAGAATGGCATTGAAACATGTATAATATCATATGTGAAACGAATCGCCAGTCCAGGTTAGATGCATGATACAGGATGCTCGGGGCTGGTGCACTGGGATGACCCAGAGAGATGGTATGGGGAGGGAGGAGGGAGGGGGTTCAGGATGGGGAACACGTGTACACCTGTGGTGGATTCATGTTGATGTATGGCAAAACCACTACAATATTGTAAAGTAATTAGCCTCCAATTAAAAGAAATTTGTAAAAAAAAATTTAAATAGAACTACCATATGATCCAGCAGTTCTATTTCTGAACATTTATCTGGAGGAAACGAAAACACTAATTAGAAAAAATACACACCCCTATGTTAATTGCAGAATTATTTACAATAGCCAAGGCATGGAAGCAATACTAAGTCCTCATTAATTGATGAATAGATAAAGAAAATGTATATATATATGTACATATATATATACATATGTGTATATACACAATGGTATATTACTCAGCCTTAAAAAGGAATATCTTGCCATTTGCAACAACATGGATGGGCCTAGAGGATATTGTGCTATGTGAAATAAGTCAGACGGAGAAAGACAAATATTATATGATTTCACTTATATGTGGAATGTAAAAGCCAAATGAACAAACTTAACAAAACAGAAAGTGAGTTAGAGATTCAGAGAACAAACAAATAGTGACTAGAGTGGAGGGGACAGAAATAAGTGAGGGGGATTAAGATGCACAAACTTCCAGGTGCAAAATAAATGTGCAATGTGGGGAATAGTCAATAACCATGTCATATCTGTATTGTGACAGACGGTAACTAGACTTATCATGGTGATTATTTTCAAACATATAGAAATATGAAATCACTGTACTGTATAATGGAAACTAGCATAGTGTTGTAGGTCAATTACATTTCAAAAAACAAATAAGCTCATAAAGAGATCAGATTTATGGTTTCCAGCAGTGGGCAGTGAGGGGAGGGGAAACTGAATAAAGGAAGTTCAAAGGTACAAACAAAATAGATGAGTGCTAGGAATGTAACGTGTGCTTCTCAGTTGTCTCAGTGGGTAAAGAATCCCCCTGCAATGCAGAAGATACAGGTTTGATCCCTGTGTTGGGAAGATCCCCTGGAGGAGGGCATGGCAACCTATTCCAGTATTTTTTTTAATAAATTTATTTGTTTTAATTGGAGGCTAATGACTGAACAACATTGTGGTGGTTTTGCCATACATGGACTTGAATCCGCCACAGGTGTACACGTGTTCCCCATCCTAAACCCCTCCCACCTCCCTCCCCATCCCATCCCTCTGGGTCATCCCGGTGCACCAGCCCCAAGCACCTTGTCCCATGCATTGAACCTGGACTGGTGATCCGTTTCACATATGATATCATACATGTTTCAATGCCATTCTCCCAAATCATCCTACCCTTGCCCTCTCCCACAGAGTCCAAAAGACTGTTCTATACATCTGTGTCTCTTGCTGTCTCGCATATAAGGTTATTGTTACTATCTTTCTAAACTCCATATATATGCGTTAGTATACTGTATTGATGTTTTTCTTTCTGGCTTACTTCACTCTGTATAATTGGCTCCAGTTTCATCCACCTCATTAACTGATTCAAACGTATTCTTTTTAATGTCTAAGTAATACTCCATTGTGTATATGTACCACTGCTTTCTTATCCATTCTTCTGCTGATGGACATCTAGGTAGCTTCCATGTCCTGGCTATTATAACAGTGCTGCGATGAACATTGGGGTACACATGTCTCTTTCAGTTCTGCTTTCCTCAGTGTGTATGCCCAGCAGTGGGATTGCTGTGTCATATGACAGTTCTATTTCCAGTTTTTCAAGGAATCTCCACACTGTTCTCCATAGCGGCTGTACTAGTTTGCATTCCCACCAACAGTGTAAGAGGGTTCCCTTTTCTCCACACCCTCTCCAGCATTTCCTGTTTGTAGACTTTTTGATAGCAGCCATTCTGACTGGTGTGAAATGGTACCTCATTGTGGTTCTGATTTGCATTTCTCTGATAATGCCACTCCAGTATTATTGTCTGGAGAATCCCATGGACAGAAGAGCCTGGCAGGCTTGCAGAAGAGTCAGACACAACTGAAGCTACTGAACATGCATGCACGCAGGGATGTAATGTACAACATGATAACTATAATTACCACTGTTATATGTTATATGTGAAAGTTGTTAAGACAGTAAATCCTAAGAGTTCTCATTACAAGAAATTTTTTTTAATGTCTTTAATTTTGTGTCTGTATGTGATGATGGCTATTCAGTAAACTTATTGTGATCATCACTTAATGATGTATGTAAGTCAAATCATTACCCCATATACCTTAACCTTATATAGCGCCATATGTCAATCATATCTCAGTAAAACTGCAAGAAAATCAACGCTAGTTCAACTGACAACTGAAACAAATGCAAAATGCTTTTTCTTGACTCAGTTATTGCTTTAACACATATCAGAAGTACATTCTGTACACCTCCCATTTTGTCACACAGAATATTAAGAAAAAATGTGCATTAAAGGGTTGATATTTTTTAAAATTAACTGCTTCATCGAGGACATTCTTAAGTGAAACTGACATTTTAACCTTTCAAGTGCACGGTGATAAAGAATACAGTTACTAATTGGTACAGTTTGGTGCTACTTCCCTGATTGGTAGTTTTGCCCACTATTGCTTTTGTACCATGGGTGCAAGTGTAAACACAGTAAAAAAGGAAAATGACTTTTTACAATTTTTATGAAAAGCGTCTTGACCTTGTGGACCTCTGAAAGAATCTGAAGAACTATCAGAGATCTATAGACCACACTTTGAGTGTCACTACTCTAGTATTGAGAAACATTAAGAATAATGAGTGTACAACTAATAAACTGATATACAGGTAAAGAGAAATAATTTTTAAATAAGGTAATAAAAGAGAGAGAAATGAATGTACATAGATAGAAAATGTTATACAATGGTAGATTTAAACTCTTAAGGTCATTTTTTTCCTTGGTCTCCAATACAAGTAGAATGTAACAGGTAATTCCAATCATTCTCCCAATGTTTCCAGATAGACTTGCATCCTTGGGTAAGTGCTGCTGCTGCTGCTAAGTCACTTCAGTCATGTCCGACTCTGTGTGACCCCACAGACGGCAGCCCACCAGGCTCCCTCGTCCCTGGGATTCTCCAGGCAAGAACATTGGAGTGGGTTGCCATTTCCTTCTCCAATGCATGAGAGTGAAAAGTGAAAGTAAAGTCGCTCAGGGGTAAGTGCAGTTTAGCTTTATTCTGAGGCTTCTGCTTCAAATGAGTGGAATGAACAATGGGAACTAAGATTACTAAAGTTATTTGAGCCACAAGTTTAGAAACAAATATGATAGAAAATAATCCTCACTTTGCTAAATGAAGATAGCAACTCATACCAATTTACTTGAGAATGTAGATTCACCCCTGCCAATGAAGATCTAAGATGCACACGGAGTATGTCAAAGAAAGGCTACATCGTTTGAATACATAGTCCTTCAAGCTTCACGAGAATTTTGTGATTGGCATACTCATTTGCTTCCTATTTAGAAGCAAATTCAAGGACAAACAAGATGAGGTAAGGAGGCATTCTCTAGATCCCTTCCCCAAAGACAAACTGTCTAGTTCATTGAGTTGGACACTGCTAGGGGTTCATCAATAGTATCTTCACTGTCCATTTCCATTGTACAGGTGTGTCTATCTCATCGATTGGTTGTCCATCAAATCTGAATCTAATCTATCTCATTGACAGGCCTTGTCTCTCACAATATAGCTTCTTTAGTGTGCTGAGAGGTGTTTGTCATTTATTTTGAGCTGAATCACAGATCCATAATAGAATTATAACACGAAAGAGTTGAAAGTAACCTTTGCAGTCATTTCTTCTAACCTCTTACTTGATAGAGGAATATCCTCTACAGTAGCCATGTCTAGATGTCATTCAGCAGGTTCTTAAGTACTTCTGATAACAGGGAGCTCACTAACTTATGAAGCAGGCCATTTCAATATAGTCAGCCCCAGTTCTTAAGTTCTTCCTTATACTGAATCAAGACTTCCTAGAATTTTCATCTCAGCCTAGGCACCCACTCAGTGTTCACAGAATAAGAATAAGCTTACTGATTTTTTTCCAGAGAGCCTCCTATTTTGGTGTTAATATTATAATGCTTTTTTTATCCAATATTTAGATCTTCTTTGGAAAACTGGGTACTGATGCTTTTGGTAAGTGACATTAAAGAGTCTGTGTAGGGCATAGGGAAGAGGGAAACACCTGCATTTATATAATAATATCATTGTAGTGAACATATTTGGATGGCTACCTAGTACTCACTCTCCATCTTCAGATTTTATAACAGACTCCTGATTTTATTCAGATGTCTGTCATCTACTCCCCAATCACACTAAGCTGAGGAGATAGTGATCTTGTCCTTAGCTCTAGTAGTGGGACTTGACTGTTTCAGTCAATGGAGGTAATGGAAACCTCCTTCCCAGTGATTAGTTCAGAAATAAAAATTAAGCTAATAAATGCATGACATACACCTAGCAACTGTTATTGATACAGAAGTAGACTTGTAACATTGATTCAGTCAGTTTGAAGGGAAGTACTTTTTATTTTATGATCAGGGGAAAGATTTTTCTCTCTCTGTCATTGAACATGAGCAAGTGAAGAGGAACTAAAGAGCCTCTTGATTAATGTGAAAGAGGAGAGTGAAAAAGCTGACTTAAAAGTCAACATTCAAAAAACTAAGATCATGGCATCCAGTATCATCCCCTCTTGGCAAACAGAAGGGGTGAAATGTGAAAGCAGTGACAGATTTTATTTTCTTGGGCTCCAAAATCACTGAGGATGGTGACCGCAGCCATGAAATTAAAAGATGCTTGCTCCTTGGAAGGAAAACTATGAAAAACCTAGACAGCATATTAAAAAAGCAGAGACATCACTTTGTCAACAAAAGTCCATATAGTCAAAGCAATAGTTTTTCCAGTAGTCATGTACAGATGTGAGAATTGGACCATAAAGAAGGCTGAGCACTGAAGAATTGATGCTTTCAAATTGTGGTGCTGGAGAAAACTCTTGAGAGTCCCTTGGACAGCAAGAAGATCAAACCAGTCGATCCTAAAGGAAATCAATCCTGAATATTCATTGGAAGAACTGATGCTGAAGCTGAAGCTGCAATATTTTGGCCACCTGACACGAAGAGCCAACTCATTGGAAAAGACCCTGATGCTGGAAAAGATTGAAGGCAGGAAGAGAAGGGGATGGCAGAGGATGTGATGGTTATATAACATCACCTACTCAATGGACATGAATTTGAGCAATCTCCAGGAGATAATGAAGTACAGAGGAGCCTGGTGTGCTGCAGTTCATGGAGTCAGACACGACTTAGCTACTAAACAACAATAAAATTCACCAAGGCACTCCTGTAGTGGGCGCAGACAACTTCTAGCTTCAGTTGGTATCTGTATGATCATTAAAGACCTAGAAATTGAATACATATCTGTTTGGCAAGAATGAACACCCTGTTCTATCTTGAGTTGCACAGATGGTACACATTTTAGCAATTACTTCATTTACCACCAAGTCTTGCCTTTCATGACACTCTACACCTAAGATTTGTAAGTAATTTTGGACATGATGAAGACAAAAGTTTCCTGTATTGTGAATGGGACTGAGTGAGTGATTTGATGCCCAGTGTTTGTTTTCCTGCCAAATTTATATAGTGTCTTCAGGTATCAAAGACTTCTGCCAGTTTATTGACCCCAGTTTATCAACCACTTCTCTTCCCCTCTAAAGAAAAATGGAGTGCTTCCCTGATGATAATGGATGGTTTAACTGTGGTCTCTACACAATATCTGATCATTCTACTTGTAACTATTAATCTTCATGGATAAACTTCATGGAGCATTGATCTTTGAAAATTTAAATACTAAGGTGTTTATGATATTGCTTTTAAGTGGTGATGATAAACCCATGTTGCTGCTGCTGCTGCTTATTCGCTTCAGTCGTGTCTGACTCTGTGCAACCCCACAGATGGCAGCCCACCAGGCTCCCCCGTCCTTGGGATTCTCCAGGCAAGAATACTGGAGTGGATTGACATTTCCTTCTCCAATGCATGAGAGTGAAAAGTGAAAGTGAAGTCGCTCAGTCGTGTACGACTCTTCACGACCCCATGGACTGCAGCCTTCCAGGCTCCTCCGTCCATGGGATTTTCCAGGCAAGAGTACTGAAGTGGGATGCCATTGCTTTCTCCAATAAACCCATGCTAATGAAGAGAAAATAATGATTTAGTGTGCTCCAATGGAATTCCTTGGCTATCTTCTGCCCAGTCCAGACATCTTATGACGATATGTCCTAGAGGATCTACAATGAGAAACTCCCATGTAAATCAAAAATGTTTATCATTTCCTGGAATCCATTGAGTAGTACGGTAAATGAACACTTCCTCCCCATTCCCGAGCCCATGGAACACAGAATTTCTTTTTTTAAAAATTATTTATTTTACTCTACAATATTGTATTGGTTTTGCTATACATTGACTTGAATCCGCCATGAGTGTACATGTGTTCCCCATCCTGAACCCCACTCCCACCTCCCTCCCCATCCCATCCCTCTGGGTCATCCCAGTGCACCAGCCCCGAGCACCCTGTATCCTGCATCGAACCTGGACTGGTGATTCATTTCACACATGATATTTTACATGTTTCAATGCCTTTCTCCCAAATCATCCCACCCTTGCCCTCTCCCACAGAGTCGAAAAGACTATTCAATACATCTGTGTCTCTTTTGCTGTCTCACATACAGGGTTATCGTTACCTTCTTTCTAAATTCCATATATATGCGTTAGTATACTGTATTGGTGTTTTTCTTTCTGGCTTACTTCACTCTGTATAATCGGCTCCAGTTTCATCCACCTCATTAGAACTGAATCAAATGTATTCTTTTTAATGGCTGAGTAATACTCCATTGTGAATATGTACCACTGCTTTCTTATCCATTCGTCTGCTGATGGACATCTAGGTTGCTTCCATGTCCTGGCTATTATAAACAGTGCTATGATGAACATTGGGGTACTCGTGTCTCTTTCGATTCTGGTTTCCTCTGTGTGTATGCCCAGCAGTGGGATTGCTGGGTCATATGGCAGTTCTATTTGCAATTTTTTAAGGAATCTCCACACTCTTCTCCAGAGTGGCTGTACTAGTTCACATTCCCACCACCAGGGAACACAGAATTTCTATCAACTCTTCTACCTTTCAAAGATAGTTTAGGGGAAGGAAATTCTGCCCCATTTATTCTGTCCATTCATTACTCGCTTCTGCCTGATGAAGGAAGAATAACTAGCATGATTGGTGATTGCTTGACATCCACTGAGCCACACTCAACAAATGGGTAAAGTAACAATAATTCCAAAACAGAATTATTATTACTCTTTCTCTCTTTTTCTTTACTCTTTCCTTATTCTAACTGCCTTACTCATGGACTGGTAAATGTGTAAGCAGTTACCTGCATCCATGTATGCAGGGCCTATAATGTGTCCTCTATATGGAAACTTGGTCAGCATCTCTCTCTCTCTCTCTTGCACACGCATGCACACACACACAAGCATGCACGCATACGCTTTTGTTTGTGCTCTTGCTGGTAATTATAGTAACTATATATGTAAAGCAGATCTGGGTCCTTAGAAATGACTTTGTAAGCCTGGACTTACAATATACATACAACTCTCTGAACAGACAGGTCCAAAAGTCCGGTTTCAGCAAGGTAAAAGAAATATGCTGTTGTGATCTCAAGATACAGCTACATTCCCTTATCTGGCTTTAGTAAGAAAGCCATATGTTTGGGGGGTTATTGAGCACTTGCCCTGTTCAGTAATAAAGTTGATACCCTCTGATCCCTTTCTGACTATCAATTTACCGTATTTTATATATATATATATATATATATATATATTGCATTAGACAGAGCTTAGAATGGAGAAACTTTAGTTCTTCCAGAATTTAAAAGTTACCAATTATTCATTCTACAATTCTCTGTTTTTAGAGCCATAGTAAACAGCTTACTAAAGAGTAAAAGACTATATGGGCCTTTGAAATAGCAAGTCATCAAGTTCCTCTACCTTTGGCTGATTCCCTAACCTTGATCTACCATTGCTTTATACCAACAAAATAAAATTAATTTGACATTGTGATGGGGCTTGGTTTGTCCTAACAAGACTCTGACTCCAGCAACCTCTACCCCAGAGCCTGATTCAGTCAATTCCTGGTAAATAAACCTGGTAGAAGATATGGTCTTATCTGGAAAGTACTTTATAATGATAAGGAAGATCATACACAGCTGTACTCCCAGTGGAGAAGAGCTGTACCCATGAACCTATCTCACAATATCACCACTGCGGTCCTTTCAAAATAGTGGTTAAGCTTACCAAGACTTTTAGCAGTCTCGTATTTTAAATAATCAGAAACAGAATTGGGTGACCCAAGAGAGCTTAGCGCTGAAGAATTGATACTTTTGAACTGTGGTGTTGGAGAAGACTCTTGAGAGTCCCTTGAACTGCAAGGAGATCCAACCAGTCCATTCTAAAGGAGATCAGCCCTGGGTGTTCTTTGGAAGGAATGATGCTAAACTAAACCTCCAGTACTTTGACCACCTCATGCGAAGAATTGACTCGTTGGAAAAGACTCTGATGCTCAGAGGGATTGGGAGCAGGAGGAAAAGGGGACGACAGAGGATGAGATGGCTGGATGGCATCACCGACTCGATGGACGTGAGTTTGAGTGAACTCCAGGAGATGGTGATGGACAGGGAGGCCTGGCCTGCTGCGATCATGGGGTTGCAAAGAGTCGGACACGACTGAGCGACTGAACTGAACTGAACTGAAGAGATCATTGTATCCCTTCCCCATTCCTCTTAGAGGTCAATCCAGTTTTTGTCTCCAACATGTCTCATTTGCACAGTCTTGGCATTTTTCCAGCAGTGATAGATACTCTCCTCATAACGTATTTTATATCTTGCATCTGTCTTCCATAGCATCTGCATTACAAGATGCTGTAACAAATTACCACAAAATTGGTGGCTTAGAAAAACACAAATTTGCTCTCTCACAGTTATGGTTTGGCTAGAAGTCTGAAGTCAAAGTGACAGCAAAACCACATTCCCTCCAGAGACCCTGTGAGAGAATCCTTTTTTGCCTCTTCCAGTTTCTAGTGGTTCCAGGCATTCCTTAGCTTGTGGCAGCGTAATCCCAATCTCTGCCTCCATATTCACATGGTCTTCTCCTCTCTGTCTCCCTCTGTGTCTCCCTTTTTGTTTATTTTGACACTTATCATTAGATTTAGGGACCACTGTAATCCAAGATGATCTCATGTCAAAATCTTTACTTTCATTACACCTACAAAGGCCCTTATTCTAAGTAAATTACATTCTGAGATTGAGATGGACATATATTTTGAGAGGACACCATTCACCCCCACTATAGCAACCAGGCACCGTCTTGTATTTCCACACACTTTTCCTATTAATGGAGCCCCTGGTTTGTGCTCTGAGTTTTCTAGGGTGCTCTTTCCCATTTATAGTTTTACTCAACTCTGAGATTTACCACTTCATACTATTTTTCTGGTGGCTTCCCTAGTGGCTCAGACAGTAAAGACTCCACCTGCAATTGTAGGAGACCCAGGTTTGATCTCTGGGTCAGGATGATCCCTTGGAGAAGGAAATGGCAACCCACTCCAGTATTCTTGCATGGAGAATTCCATGGACTGAGGAGTCTGGCAGGCTACAGTCCATGGGGTCGCAAAGAGTTGGAAAAGACTGAGTGACTAACGCTTTCACTGTCACTATTTTTCTAGCTTTAATCTTTGGCTTCTGTATCAAGATTCATTTGATGACAAACAGATGATGTAAACAAGAAAGGAGGAACTTATTGGGATAATAATGTCTTCAACTGTAACTTGTTACAGAGGCTCAAGTGATAATAGTAGGGCCAGTTTCTATGAATATCTTGGCATTACTTTTTCTCTCTGCTGGTTTTTCCAGGTTGCCTTCTTTCTTGATAACAAGATGACTGAAGCAGCCCCGAATTTAATATTCTCATAAAGCCAAAATCAATGGAACAGGAAAGTACTTCTACCTCTCAGAAACCTCAATAAAGGGCTCATAACTTCTCATTGGTTCTAATTTAGTCAAATGGCAATCCCTAAGATAATCACTATGGCCAGGGATGTGCTTATTTGCTTTGGCCAAATAAAGTCTACTCCTGGAGCTGAGAGTGGAGGTCAGTTCCAACCAAATCAAATGGATTGAAAGTTGGGCAAAGTATATCATCAAGCAAAAGATGATATTATATTTCTGGAAGACTGGGGACTGAGTATCGTAGGGATATATCAGTGTCCACTATAGCTTCCCTCTTAATCATGACTTAGGTTCTCTCTTTGGCTAAGCTATCATTTGCAGCCCTGGATAAATACATCATTTCAATCCATGATCTCATGGTGTCTTAAAGAAGCTGAGTCAAGAGATTTACCTAGGCTTTCTGCCAGAAGCATTGCCTGTGGGCCATACAGTCAGTATGTCTTTCTGAGTCCCCCAAATATTAGGCAAGTAGGAAGAGAATACCTAGTAGAAGAACTTTTCTGCTGTCCCATGTCCAAAAAACTCTGGCTTTGCTAAAAGTGAGAATTGAGTAGATGTTCAGTGCTAGTCCACTGTCTAGAAGTATGTCATTTGACTTTCTGTTTGTGGATGTAATTCTGAGATGAGCATTAAAACAAGGAACCTTCTATCTGGGTTAGTATGAATCCCTAAAAACCCAAAGGTCAAAATCCTTATTTCACAGCTGATCCTCAAAAATCAAGTGCCACAGTCATAGTCATGAGACAAGATGGTTCCTCCAAGCTTTTAATATTGCCGTATGTTGTGTGAGCAATTCCTGCCTGCATCTATTTCAACCACAAACAGCCTCCATAATAAGCATGCACTCAGGCCCAGATATGTTTCCCAGGGATTCTCTCGCACAAAACGATGGCTCACTGTGTTGCACTGGAGGTTATCTCTCTCCATTCAGTAAGGATAAAGTATGTTACAGTGGGCCAGGGTGGTGGTGGAAGAGGTGAAGAGCGTCCAGAGTTACTGAAATGCCACAGTTGCTGCTGGCATCCAAGAGACAGAAACATCCCCTTACTTATTTGTTGGATACGTGAGGGATGAGATAAATCAGTGTTGGGTAATGACTATTTGTTGTTTAGTAGCAAAGTCGTGTCTGACTTTTTTGCGACCCTGTAAACTGTGGCCCGCCAGGTTCTTCTGTCCATGGGATTACCCATCTAGGCATTATACTAAGTACATACACTATCCCATTTCATTTTCATAGCAACCCTTTATGATATGATTATGATTACTATCTGCTAGCCTGGACTGATAAATTAAGGAAGAATGACTTTGAAGCAGAGCATGGATATCAAGGCCAGAGAAGACAAGGCCACGACCTCAGAGGGCCCAGATGAAAGAGCACTGAGCCATAGAGGGTTACTCTCAGGCCTTGAATCCTACTGTGTTACGAACTTGCTTTAGATCAGTAATCCCTTTATTGATTCAGTTTTCTCCCTTTCAGAATGGGAATATCTGTCCTGTGGGTGTCCAATCATTGTATTTTGAAAGCAGATAACTTCTTTTCTAGTTTCACAGGTCTGTGGACAGAGAGGGATTTTGTCTCAGGATGGACTATACACAATGTGTCACCCATACTTGATTTAGGTGATGAGAGCTGGAATTTTTATAAGCTGATGATATTCAGATGAGATTTTAGATTTATAGTTAATGCCAGAGTGGGTTAAGACTTTCAGAGATGTTGGAAGGAGGGTTAAGGTATTTTGCTTATGGGAAGGACATGAATTTTGTGGGGACCAGGGGGCAGAATGTACTAGGTTGAAAAGCACTTCCCTCAAATTCATGTTCACCCAGAAATCGTAAATGTAATCTTGTTTGAAAATTGGGTCTTTTGGTATGGTACTGGCACAAAGACAGAAAAATAGATCAATGGAACAAGATAGAAAGCCCAGAGATAAATCCACGCACCTATGGACAAAGGAGGCAAGAATATACAATGGAAAAAAGACAATCTCTTTAACAAGTGGTGCTGGAAAAACTGGTCAACCACTTGTAAAAGAATGAAACTAGAACACTTTCTAACACCATACACAAAAATAAACTCAAAATGGATTAAAGATCTAAATGTAAGTCCAGAAACTATAAAACTCCTAGAGGGAAACATAGGCAAAACACTCTCTGACATAAATCACAGCAGGATCCTCTATGACCCACCTCCCAGAGTAATGGAAATAAAAGCAAAAATAAACAAATGTGACCTAATTAAACTTAAAAGCTCTTGCACAATGAAGGAAACTATAAGCAAGGTGAAAAGACAGCCTTCAGAATGGGAGAAAATAATAGCAAACAAAGCAACTGACAAAGAATTAATCTCAAAAATATACAAGCAGCTCCTGTAGCTCAATTTCAGAAAGATAAATGACCCAATCAAAAAATGGGCCAAAGAACTAAACTGACATTTCTCCAAAGAAGACATACAGATGGCTAACAAACATATGAAAAGATGCTCAACATCACTCATTATCAGAGAAATGCAAATCAAAACCACAATGAGGTACCATCTCATGCTGGTCAGAATGGCTGCTATCAAAAAGTCTACAAACAATAAAGCACTCAGCTTTCTTCACAGTACAACTCTCACATCCATACATGACCACTGGAAAAACCATGGTCTTGATTAGATGGACCTTTGTTGGCAAAGTGATATCTCTGCTTTTTAATATGCTATCTAGGTTGGTCATAACTTTTCTTCCAAGGAGTAAGCATCTTTTAATTTCATGGCTGCAATCACCATCTGCAGTGATTTTGGAGCCCCCCAAAATAAAGTCTGACACTGTTTCCACTGTTTCCCCATCTATTTTCCATAAAGTGATGGGACCAGATGCCATGATCTTAGTTTTCTGAATGTTGAGCTTTAAGCCAGATTTTTCACTCTCCTCTTTCACTTTCATTAAGAGGCTTTTTAGTTCCTCTTCACTTTCTGCCATAAGGGTGGTGTCATCTGCATATCTGAGGTTATTGATATTTCTTACGGCAATCTTGATTCCAGCTTGTGCTTCTTCCAGCCCAGTGTTTCTCATGATGTACTCTGCATAGAAGTTAAATAAGCAGGGTGACAATATACAGCCTTGACGTACTCCTTTTCCTATTTGGAACCAGTCTGTTGTTCCATGTCCAGTTCTAACTGTTGCTTCCTGACCTGCATACAGATTTCTCAAGAGGTAGGTCAGGTGGTCTGGTATTCCCATTTCTTTCAGAATTTTCCACAGTTTATTGTGATCCACACAGTCACACCCCTCCAAGCTTGACCTTTTGTTAAGAGGAAGGATACTCTACATATGTTCACGTTGTGGATTAAGATCCATTTATGTGTTTATTTTCAGTACATAGGATAGCCTCAAGAAAGATTGCAATGTGCCTCAGAGCATGTATAGGAGGAATACTCATGATATTCCACACTGCACTCATATTATTTATAGGTTTTTTGTACAGTTGATGTAAAAGGTGGTGAGAGGCAAACATTGTACCAATGAAAATTGTGGTTCATTGTTTCTGATTATTCAGATGAAATGTAAATGTGTGGGATATGAGTGAGTTCAGAGGGTGGATATAAGGAATTGAGCACTATATGTAGAGAAATGAGGGGTTGGAAGTAGAAGATGGTAGGTATTATAACCCCCTTGACTTGAAATGGGCCTCGGACTGGTATTTGAGTTTCCTGTAGGGTCAGGAAACTTAGCTGATGGTTTACCTTGGGAAACAGTACTTAGAATGATCCCCAGTCTAACTCAAGGTCATTCTGTAGACCTTATAGTTCCTCTTGATACAGACCAGTGTCTGATATCATAGTGGTGCTGGCTAGTGCAGAAATACAGGGGTGAAATTCCTAATGAGTTTGAAAGAGGCAGCTCCTTGTAGGCAAGTGCAGGGAATTGATGGGTCCTTCACGTACTCTATTCAGTTCACATGCTTCCTCAAATCCCTCATGGATGTGTACATTTGAATTTGGAGGGCCTTAAAAGTTTACCCTTCAAGTCAGGATAATTTTATGTGGTTCAACCTGATGCAATTGCTAGTCCAGGGAGAAATAGCCTAAATATAAAAGGGATTATAAGACCTAATGAATATGTGCAAGCAGGAACCAGGGTTGTTACATGTGAATTGAAGGGTTAAGATCAATATGTGACAGAATGTAAGTCTGGGAAAGAATTCATTGTCATGGGGAATTAGTATATGGATTGGAACATGTAAAATCTCTTATTTTGACATAATTTCAGACTTAAGAAAGTTGAAAAATTGTACAAAAAACCTTAATTTCCCCTAATGTTAATATTTTCCCAGTTATACTTTATGCCTGCCCCCCATTTCCTTCCTTCCTTCCTTTTCTTCTTCCTTCCCTCTTTTCCCTTCTCCCCATCACACATATATATGTACTATTTAGTTCTGAAATATTTGAGAGTAAAAGTAAGCTAGAGATATTTGGGGACTTCCCCAGTAGCTCAGTGGGTAAAGAACCTGCCTGTCAATGCAGGAGATGCAAGGAGATGTGGGTTTGAACCCTGGGTCAGGAAAATCCCCTTAAGAAGGAAATGGCCACCCATTCCAGTATTCTTGCCTGGGAAATCTCATGGACACAGGAGCCTGGTGAGCTATAGTCCATGGGGTTGCAAAGAGTTGAACACAACTGAATGCGCACACACACACTCACTAGAGAGATTTTGCCCTTTAACCCTAAATACTTCAATGTGTATTTCCTAAAATCAAAAACATTCTCATACAGCTTCAGTAAATTATCAAAGTGAAGAAATGAACAGTAATGTACTATTTTTAGCTAATATAATTAACTTTATTCAAAGTTACATTGCTGTATACCTGAAATGAACACACCATTGTTAATCAACTGTATTCCAATATAAAATAAAAAATTTTAAAAAACAAAAGACAAAGTATACCAATTGTCCTAATGATGTCCTTTTTAAAATTAATTAATGTATTTTAATTGGAGGATGATTACAATATTGTGATGGTTTTTGTTATACATCAATATGAATCAGCCACCAGTACACATGTGTCCCCCCATCCTGAAACCCCTCCCATCTCCCTCCCTACCCCATCCCTCTGGGTTGTCCCAGAGCACTGGCTTTGAGTGCCCTGCTTCATGCATTGAACTTGCACTGGTCATCTATTTTACATATGGTAATATACATGTTTCTATGCTATTCTCTCAAATCATCCCACCCTCGCCTTCTCCCACAGAGTACAAATCACGTATCACATAGGGCATGTGGTTGCCACATTCCTTTAGTGTACTTTCTTTGTGAATTCAAATTTAATGTTTTGGCAAGGTTATCTAGAGCTGGTCCTGATATTTACGTGGATAGTTCTTGGAAGCCTGGTCATGTCGATGACCTACAGTAACCAAGGTATAGATACCTAAACTTTCTTGGAATGCTCAAGGGGATGGAATGGACTTACAACTTAAGACTTGAAAATTTGCTAACTGACTTAGTACCCTAGGAGAGCCGGAGACCACTTCTTTAACAGAGGATGAACTAGTGACACAGACACTAGTATCTTTTAGCTCAGTGCTGGTTGCTGTCTGTAGACTAGAGTTGATATGATAGTTAGAGATTCTACCATCGAAATGGGCTCTACAGTATTAATGTGTACAATGACATTCTGAAATTACAGAGGCCAGATAATAACTCTGAGCCACCAATCATTATTAATACAATAGGTAGAGAAGCTGGAATGGTAATCATAGTGTCTTGATGCACAGAAATCCATGGCAATTGAAATAGATCACGGTGTTCCTAAATTGGGAGCCAGCCAGGCTGTTGCTGAGTTTGATTACAAAAATGGAAAGTTTGTGATCAGAAGGTTGATGTCAGATGCCGCGATGGAAGCTCACCCTCCCTCATACCATTTCCAGATTTAAGTCAGTTCTTAGAACTATTGATTCAAGATGATGCTAGTACCCTCAGATATCAACAGTGAATGTTCCTTTAATGTTTCCCCAAAGAGGCCTTTGGCCACTTTCCAGCAAAGTTGTACCCTGGGGAAAAGGAGATATGCAGTATCTAGAACTGATATATAGAGAGTTTGAGCTGACCTTGATCACAGAGGACCTAAACCATCATCATGGTCATCTGATTAGAGCAGATGCTCTCTGAATCCACAGAAGAAAGGGAGTTTTGGCCCAAGTCCATCTCATAGGGGGTCAGTGGGTCTGCACACTTACACTATGACTCTTTCTGTGGTGTCTGAATATATAATTGAGATACACATTCTTAGATGCTAGAAGACCCCTCCCATTGTTTCTCTGACCTGTGTGCTAAGAATCACTACAGTAGGAAGGACCAAGTAAGAGCCCCTCAACCTTCCCCTGCCAGAAATTTAAGTCAGAAATCTATTCCATTCCCAGAGACAGTACAGAAATTGGTATCACCATCAAAGATTTAAAAGATGTGATTTCTTCTCTCAGTGTTCTTATATCATCTCTGTAAAACCAGGTGGTTGATGGCTGATAACAGTGATGACTATAAACTTAATGAAAGACCTGATTGCAGTTGCAGTGTTTGATGTATAATAATAATATCTTTATGAAAGCAGATCAACCTACTTTCTAGCACTTAGTGTACAGCTATTGATTTGAAAGAATGCTTTCATCTTGATATACATCAGTGAGAACTGAAAGCAATTTATATTTTCACGGTAAAGACAACAGTTTGAAACACTCTCTTGCCTCAGCACTATGTTAACTCATGCTTATTGACATAACATAGTCTCTAGGAACCCCAGCTGGGGCCTCCCAGCTGGCTCAGATGGTAAAGAATCTGCCTGTAATGCAGGAGATCCAGGTTTGATCCCTGGGTTTGGACGATCCCCTGGAGAAGGAAATGGCAACCCACTCCAGTATTCTTGCCTGGAGAATCCCATGGATAGAGGAGCCTGGCGGGCTACAGTCCATGGGTTCACAGAATCGGACACAACTGAGCCACTAACACTGTGCTGTAGGAACCTTGAATATCTCAAAATTCCCGAGAAGTTATTCTTATACACAACTTACAAATTTGACTGGCTGAACTAGAGTGGCAGTTATGCCTAGACAACTAAATAAGACATTTGGATGTCAAAAGGTGAGAGATAAACCCCATAAAGATTTGTATCATATTGATGAAGATATAAGATTGTCTAGAAACTGCTGGGATATTTTTCCTAAGGAGAGTACAGATTGTTGCATCTTGTACCTCCTTCCACCAAGAGAGAAGGACGCCACTTAATTTAGCCCCAGTAGGAGAGCAATAGTACAGGCCTCGAGGGCCCTGGAGCAAGACCATGCGGCCCATAACTGAGAAATACTCTGTTCAAAAAGAATTTCTGATATGTTACTGGACCCTGATTGAGACTGGGCACAAGATATCAAGAGCCTTTGCAAACTAGATGTGCATTATGAACTGGGCATGTAATTATCTAGATCAACATGTTATGAGTCTGAGTAGTCATAGCAACTAGGCATTTAATCTTCTGTACAATAAAGTAATCCATTTGTACTGGGCACAAGAGGGTCCAGAAATTACAAATGAGCTATGTGAATAGGTAGTCTAGATGTGCATGTCACCTAACTTTGTTGTATCATTGCTTCTTAATCAGCTCACCCCAATCAATGATAAACATAAACTGTAGGGTAAAGCATTCAGAGCTATTGATCAGAAGTAGATTTTTAACTTTCTGTCCTGCATAAGAAGATTGAATCAAAGGAAAATCAGTTGCATAATAAGCATCTTACCATTTTGAATTTTTCTTACTTTTATTATAAAATTGTTCATTCCAAAGAAAGGTCATTTGTATATATATTATAATTATCATCTACATATTGTGGTAAATGCTCTTATTCTAACAAAATCAGTATCTGTAGATAACATTTTTTCTACAGTTGGAAGCAAAGTTGTTTTTTAAAATAATGTGATGGATACATATTGTTCTATTGAAAGTTACAGTTGAGAATCAAGTCTGAAAATTGGAAGACCTTTTTGAACTAATAACAACTAAAATAACCAATATGTCTAAACTAAAAACTTGTAAACAACATATAGATTCTAGAATTTAAGTCCAGTGTATAATTTCAAATAATATCCATGCTTAAGTTTATTTTCTTGGTAATAATTTGATGTGGTGTTTTAAGTAAAATTAATGTTACATGAAAATCATAAAGGAATAAAATTTATGTGTTATTCCCTTGAAAGCATTAAATGAAGTAAGAAACTATTTGAAGCAAACAATAGGATAGTTTCATGAAATTATAGTTTTGATGCCAAACAAATTGCAGAGTCTCTTAACACAGATGCCAACTTCTCCAATGAAGGAAATATCAGAAAAGAAGGAAGAGGCCTAATTTTGACCACAGATTCTGCAGTCAGCCCATTTATAATCCAAAAGTAAATGTCAAAATCAATTTCTGCTTTTCTAAATTGGATACAAAATAACGTCTTTAAAACAAAGATGTACAATAATATGCTAATATTATGGCCTTTTCAATGTCCTAGATGACTAGTGATTTGATGAATTATGAAGACTGAGAACTATTGGAATTATGTAAAAAACTTATAGTTAAAATTGGCCAATCGATATTGTAAGGGATGTGATATTGCTTGAAGATCACTGTGTAAGGTACTAACTCTCATATTTTCATACCTAGTGTGATTGACCTATACATTTTAAAGTATTTTTGTGGCTCTCTGGATATATTTTATTTTTCCAATATTGGTCATCAGCAAAGAATTGTAGCACCTCAAAATTAAAATTTATTTCAAATTACTTAAGGAATACAATATCATAAGAAAGATTATAAAATCTATTGGCCACTTCTGTTGAAAACACGATATTGGAGTAAATAAGCTTTCAAATTCTCATATGATATTCAGTTTCTTGAAGGCAAGGCATGTCGCTATTTTTATTTTTTTAATTTTTTAAATATAAATTTATTTATTTTAATTGGAGGTTAATGACTTTACAATATCGTATTGGTTTTGCCATACATCAACATGAATCCACCACAGGTATACACATGTTCCCCATCCTGAACCCCCCTCCCTCCTCCCTCTCTGTACCGTCCCTCTGGGTCATCCTAGTGCACCAGCCCCAAGCATCCAGTTTCATGCATCGAACCTGGACTGGCGATTCATTTCATATATGATATTATACATGTTTCAATGCCATTCTCCCAAATCATCCCAGCCTCTCCCTCTCCCACAGAGTCCAAAAGACTGTTCTATACATCTGGGTCTCTTTTGCTGTCCCGCATACAGAGTTATCGTTACCTTCCTTCTAAATTCCATATATATGTGTTAGTATACTGTATTGGTGTTTTTCTTTCTGGCTTACTTCACTCTGTATAATCGGCTCCAGTTTCATCCACCTCATTAGAACTGATTCAAATGTATTCTTTTTAATGGCTGAGTAATACTCCACTGTGTATATGTACCACTGCTTTCTTGTCCATTCATCTGCTGATGGACATCTAGGTTGCTTCCATACCCTGTCTATTAAAAACAGTGCTGCGATGAACATTGTGGTATGCGTGCCTCTTTCAATTCTGGTTTCCTTGGTGTGTATGCCCAGCAGTGGGATTGCTGGGTCATAAGGCATTTCCTTTTCCAGTTTTTTAAGGAATCTCCACACTGTTCTCCATAGTGGCTGTACTAGTTTGCATTCCCACCAACAGTGTAAGAGGGTTCCCTTTTCTCCACACCCTCTCCAGCATTTATTGCTTGTAGACTTTTGGATAGCAGCCATTCTGACTGACATGAAATGGTACCTCATTGTGGTTTTGATTTGCATTTCTCTGATAATGAGTGATGTTGAGCATCTTTTCATGTGTTTGTTAGCCATCTGTATATCTTCTTTGGAGAAATGTCTGTTTAGTTCTTTGGCCCATTTTTTTATTGGGTCGTTTATTTTTCTGGAATTGAGCAGCAGGAGTTGCTTGTATATTTTTGAGATTAGTTTTTTGTCCATTGCTTCATTTGCTATTATTTTCTCCCATTCTGAAGGCTGCCTTTTCACCTTGCTTGTAGTTTCCTTTGTTGTGCAGAAGCTTTTAATTTTAATTAAGTCCCATTTGTTTATTTTTGCTTTTATTTCCAATATTCTAGGAGGTAGGTCATAGAGGGTCCTGCTGTGATTTATGTCGGAGAGTGTTTTGCCTATGTTCTCCTCTAGGAGTTTTATAGTTTCTGGTCTTAGATTTAGATCTTTAATCCATTTGAGTTTATTTTTGTGTATGGTGTTAGAAAGTGTTCCAGTTTCATTCTTTTACAAGTGGTTGACCAGTTTTCCCAGCACCACTTGTTAAAGAGATTGTCTTTAATCCATTGTATATTCTTGCCTCCTTTGTCAAAGATAAGGTGTCCATATGTGCGTGGATTTATCTCTGGGCTTTCTATTTTGTTCCATTGATCTATAGTTCTGTCTTTGTGCCAGTACCATACTGTCTTGATGACTGTGGCTTTGTAGTAGAGCCTGAAGTAAAACCTCGAATAGCCAAAGCTATTTTTAAAAGAAACTTTCATATCATAAAGAATTTGATTTTCCAATAACATCACCAACTCAATGGACATGAATCTGAGCAAACTTCAGGAAATAGTGAAGGACAGGGGGACCTGCCGTGCTGCAGTCCATGGGGTTGCAAAGAGTCAGACACAGTGACTGAACAACAACATAATTAAAACTTTAAATCACTTCTGATTTTCTAATTTTTACTCAATTATTTGAAATAATTTTTATATAATTTGTGCTGAACCCAGCCATGTTTTTATTTTTGATAAATAAATGATATTTTAACTAAAAAATGTGTGTAGGGAAAGGGCATCTTTCTCTAATTTGCATAAAAGCTCTAATTGTTGGGCTTGTGGTGGCCCTGAGTGGTGGCAGATAGGGGGACTGGATAAGAGAGAAGAACATAGATATAAATTACTGTTAATATTCTAGTTCTGGTTTGGATTTTAGTTTTACTGGTATTTAGTTATAAGTAGATATATAAATAGATATGTAAGTAAAAGTTAATTCATGAACTAGTGAGGATGAGGTATCATGAACTGAAAATGATAATCAATTCAGTTCTATGCATCACTGACTCAATGGGCATGAGTTTGAGTAAACTCCGGGAGTTGGTGATGGACAGGGAGGCCTGGCATGCTGCAGTCCATGGGGTTGCAAAGAGTCAGACATGACTGAGCTACTGAACTGAACTGATCTGATTCTCTGGAGGTCTAGCAAAAATGTATTTGTGGAGCATGATTGAAAGAAAATACATTCCATCTCTAGCAAGAGAAATAATATGAAGCATGGGGGCTTGTATCAATCCTAAAAGTTTAGACTTAACCTCTCCCCTCCTTTTGCCCCAGCATAGAAGGATCCATCCAAGTGCAGAGCAGTTTACAAGAGGCCCACCATGCAGGCCTGGGTGGCATATTTATGGAATTTATGTAGTTCATGAGCCTATGTCTGGCAGGCCAGAGAGCAGTTTCAAAGGAGCATCAAATTGGAGACAAGATTAACTTTATCTCCCAAATCTTTGAGTCAGATTATAAGACCACAGGACCATGGTGGGTTAGTGCTGCACGTTGTGGTAAAGAGTTTTGCAATATAGAGGGATTGTGCAGGAATGAGATGAGGCCTGAAGATGGTAGTCCTTCTTTCAGTGTGATTGCACTGAGAACTCCTAAGTGAGCCCAGGAATCCCTACCTGAATAGTTTCTTATTTTGTTCAGATTACAAAAAATTCATGTCCGCACTGAGGGGAAAGTATGACCTGGCATGAACATGTTCTTCTTCCTCCATCAAGAGGAGATAGCTGTCAATTACTGTTCTTCAGCATTACATTGTTTATCTAGGATTGGGCTTATATCAATACCATACTACAGGTGCAGTCACATGAATTCTCTGAAACCATCTACTACAGACTAACACATGAGATAATATTGGTCAGATGGGGTTGGGCATGTTAGAGGGGGAATTCCTGGATGAACATGGCCAAATGGGCAGAACTTTATATCAATATATATCTCTCTCAGTCTCTTGTCTCTCTCTCTATATGTGTGTGTATGAAATATATAATATATATAAATATACCTATGTATTACATCATGTATAAATATGATTGTTTAAATTATAACTATAAATATACATTCTATCTATATATAATGAGGAGGGCATGGCAACTCACTCCAGTATTCTTGCCTAGAGAATTCCATGGACAGAGGAGCCCAGCAGGCTACAGCCCATAGGGTCACAAAGAGTTAAATGCAACTGAAGTGACTTAGCACGCAGCATGCACATATATATAAGACAGGGCCACTTAAACTTTTTAGCAGTGCTATTCAGTAGAACTTTATGAGATGATGAAAATGTTCTATATCTGTGCTGTCTCATGTAATACCCGTTAGCCATGCAGTTGAGGATATGAAGTTTTAATTTTATTTAATATTGTGCTGTGCTGTTGTTTAGTCGCTCAGTTGTGTCTGACTCTTTGTGACCCCATGGACTGTAGCCCACCAGGCTCCTCTGTCCATGGGGATTCTCCAGGCAAGAATACTGGAGTGGGTTGCCATGCCCTCTTTCCAACCCAGAGTTCGAACTCAGGTCTCCCACATTGCAGGCATAACATATTCTTTACCATCTGAGCCACCAGGGGAGCTTATAGCCACCTGTGACTAATGGTTATCATATCTGACAACACAGCTCTAGAGAGAGTCATATTTAGTATCTTGAGTTTTCCTTACTTTGGTCCCCTGTATAACCTTTTCCTAAGAGGACCCTGATGGGCAATTTGAGATCACTAGGATTCTAGTAGCTGAATTAGAAAATCACTCATGTGTACAAATATTAATACATAGTGCCAAGTAACTATTTTGGTGGTTTACTTTGCTTATCCCAGGTTATCAAAATGATAGCCACCCTCCTAACCACCCTTCCACTTCAAGAGCATTCAAAAATTCATGCTTAATTTATTCATCCTGAGGTTTCACCTGACAAACTTCCCAAAGAATGGTAGAACCTTTGCTGTGGCCAAGGCATTCCAGCAAGTATAGATTCTGCTTACCTTCTTCTCCAACCTAGCTTACGATAAACTGTCTTGTTTACAAAGTGGAGACAAGTGTCTCCAATGGAGAAGAGTTGGGGATCTTTTTGTAAGAGGATCTCTAAAAACTTTGCCCATACGTATATTTCTTGAAGAACCTGTTTACAACTGTAATCAACTACCCTGTGTATGAAAGGAAATTGTGTCTTCCAAAGATTGGAGAAGCCATTTCCAGGAGACTCAGCACTGGTGACCAAGAAATCAGAAGACAGCAGCCTGGAAAATTTCCAGAGAGTATGGAAACCCAGCCAGTGCCAGATGTAGTAGACTCCATGTTTGGGAGCCTCACAGCTGCTTTTATTCTCTTGAGCATGCTTCTCCTTCCTTTTGGTAGACCACCAGCTGTCCTGTGTGCCTCAACTCAAGTTACAACAGCAAAATTCGCTTCAGCCCTGGGAAGCTGATCCCTGTTAGCAACTTCATAACAAATGCCTGAGGAGATGACCTCAGTTTCAAACTGTCTCAGTTAAAGTGGCCTTACTGGGTTTGCTTATTAATAGAAAACATTGTAATGGTTTCAGTTGCATTCGTGAATGATGTCATTTGAGGAGGGACTCCTCATAGTGTGATTTCTGGGACTTTGGTTCACAGGGTGTAATCAGAGGCATAGCCACCTACCCGGGGTTATTTGGAGGGCAGTCCCTGCAGGCACTCAGTGACAGCTGCTCCTATACCGTGTACACAAGACTATACACATGCTATTTAGAATTTAAGGCTCCGCTTTGCTCTCCACAGAAGTTTTAAAATTTCCCCATGTTGTCCTGGACATCTTCTTCTGTGTTAATAACTGGAAGTCATTAAAGCAGCCCCTCGAACATGTTCTTGGGTTTTCAATTTTGCTATAGCACACCATCTCGCACATAGAGAGACTGTATACAGACGCTGTACATATGGAAGTTGAAGGGACCTTGACCGCTAAGATTTTGCTTACAAGAGTTTTACTTCAGTGATGGCATTCGAGGGGGTTTGTGAGTAGAACATGAGTTATAAGTGAAATTCATAGGAGTGGGAGAGTGGTTTTGTGTTTAGATTTAAAGGAAGCAGCTGGCCCCCGTGCTTTATATGTAGTTTGTGCTCAGCCCAGCAGAACCTATATTAAAATTGGAACACCACTGAAAAGATTAGTATGCCCCCTCTATCCACTGTACAGTGTGACTTAGGGAGCTCTGGGTTCAGGATAACATAAACTATAATGTATTCTCTATATTTGAGAAGGTAACATATCTTCATATAACATGTGTAAAGACATGAGATGCATTCATGCAGACAACTTGGCAACAGTTAAACACGTGGTCTGACAAGCACTCTCTCTGTGATGTGGTTTTGTTGACTGGCCAAACATGGGCCCATTGGAGACATAGCCTCCGCCACTGATGTGACTACAGAGAGCTGACTTAATAGTGTGACTAGTTGAAGAGACTGTCTTTTCTCCATTGTATATTTTTGCCTCCTTTGTGAAAGACAAGGTGTCCACAGGTGCATGGATTTCTCTCTGGACTCAGACAACCCAGAGGGATAGGGTGGAGAGGGAGGTGGGTGGGGAGTTCAGGATGGGGGAACACATGTATACCTGTGGCTGGTTCATGTTGATGTATGGCAGAAACCATCACAATATTGTAAAGTAATTATCCTCCAATTAAAATAAATACATTAAAAAATAATGGGACTAGAAGCAGGAAAGACCCCCTGTCTACAGGACTTTAGTGTCTACAAGTGAGACATTAATTCCTGCATTTGGGGACATAAGACATAATAGAAACATAATGAAGCCACAAGGCAACAACCTTTATTTAGCATTTAAGGTACAGTGAGCTGGGGAGCAATCAGAAGACAACAGTTACTTGCTTAGTTTAATATGGAAGCTTTTATGCATTGGTGGAGTAAACTAAAATACAGTGACTTACATGGCAGTATTTGGAAAGTCATCTGACTACAGTGACAGTTGAGGGCTTGTCTGGTATACTTTCAGTTAAAAAAAAAAAAAAAAAAAAAGGCAGGAACAGTCTGTCACTTGAAGCCAATACCAGAGGGGGCAGCAGAGTCTGGCAAAGGCATTGTATAGGCATGGAGAAACGGCTAATTTCTCTATCTATTTAATTTAACAGCTTTACATTAACATTGTGTAAGTTTAAGGTATACAGTGTGTTGATACACATATACATTGCAATATTATTACTACCATACTGTTAGCTGACACCTCGATCATGGCATATGTAATTACTTTTCCTGTTTTGTTGTGAGAACATTTAAGATTCGATCTCTTAGCAACTTTCAAGTGTATAGTACAGTATTGTTAACTATAATCACCATGCTGAGCTTTAGATCCCCAGAACTTCTTCATCTTATAACCGGAAATCTGTAGACTTTGACCAACATCTCCCCACTTCCACTGCACCCCAGGCCCTAGTATCCACTATTCCACTCTCTTTTCCTATGAGTTCAGGTTTTTAAGATTCCACATGTAAGTGAGATCACACAGTATTTGTCTTTCTCTGTTTGACTCATTTTACTTAGCATAATGCACTCCACTGGCGTAGGAAATGGCACCCCCATGCCAGTATTCTTGCCTGGGAAATCCCAGGGACAGAGGAGCCTGGCATCTACAGCCCATGTGGTCACAAAGAGTTGGACATAACTGAGTGACTGAGTACATAATGCTCTCAAGATTCTTCCATCTTGTCACAATTGGCAGGATTTCCTTTTTCCTCCTAGCTGAATAATATTCATATATCTCATATACAGTGGGGCTTCCCAGGTGGCACTAGTGGTAAAGAATTCACCTGCCGATGCAGGAGACGTAAGAGATGAGGGTTCAACCCCTGGGTTGGGAAGATCCCCTGGAGAAGGAAATGGCAACTCACTCCAGTATTCTTGCCTGGAGAATCCCATGGACAGAGGAGCCTGGCAGGCTACAGTCTATAGGGCTGCAAAGAGTCAGACATGACTAAAGGAACTTAGCACACAAGCATATCATATATGATATTTTATATATTATTTTTATCACATATTTATCCATTAATCCATTGATGTTCACTTAGGGTGTTTCCATGTCTTGGCTATTATTACAATAAACATGGGAGTACAGATATTTCTTCAGCATCCCAGTTTCATTTCTTTTGAATATGTACCCAGGGGTGGGATTGCATGATCACATGGTGGTTCTGCTTTTAATTTTTTGAGGACCCTCCATACTGTTTTCCATAGTGGCTGTACTGACTTACATCCCCACCAATGGCTCACAAGGGTTCCCTTTTCTGCACATCCTCACTTACACTTGCTATCCTGTCTTTTTGATGATGCACCTACCATTTATTGAGTGCCAACTAGGTACTGGGCACAGGTTTATGCATTTTTTATCCCCATAGCTACAAAATTTCTGGATCAGAAAATATCCTTTTCTCATTTGCACTTTTCTCAGTGGAAAAGAGCACCTTTTAGATAACTGTGCCCCCCACCTGGCAAATTATCTCTTTATATACTCTAAGTTCCAACTCCTTTCTTCATCCCTTCAATTTTTTTTATCAGTAGCTTAGGCCTCTCTCTGGGCTTCCCAGATGGCACTAGTGGTAAAGAACCCACCTGCCAATGCAGGAGCTGTAAGAGACGTGAGTTCAATCCCTGAGTCGGGAAGATCCCCTGGAGAAGGAAATGGCAACCCACTCCAGTATTCATGCCTGGGAAGTCCCATGGGCAGAGGAGCCTGGCAGGCTATAGTCTACGGGGTCACAAAGAGTCAGACATAACTGAAGCGACTTAGCATGCACACACACTCACACAGGCCTCTCTCCAGGACTCCAGGCCAATATGTCGACTCAATCAAAAAACATTTACATACCTTTTCCCTGTCTTGGTATGACGTAACTAACCTTAGCCCTAACACCTGAGAGTCATTCTTGATATTTCCCCCTCCTTATACCCTCATCATCCCTCTGGAGAAGAGATTTTGCATGATAGATTTGAGAAAAAAATTTCACAAAATTAAAAAAAGAGGAATCAATAAAGATTAAGGTTTTGGTCAACAAAGATAACATTCAGTCTAGTGTGGATTAGTGTCAGGGTAAGAGAAGTGAGACAGAGTAAAAAGGAAGAGATTCAGTTTCAAGGACCCTTATGAATGTGGCCTGTGAGAAGTCTTTGGGAGCCAGTTGGCCAATGAAGAAGATAAGGTAAGGTACCTATGGTATATGGGGCTTCCCAGGTGGCTCTAGTGGTTAAGAACCCTCCTGCCAGTGCAGGAGATGTAAGAGACACGGGTTCAATCCCTGGGTCAGGAAGATCTCCTGCAGGATGGCATGGCAACCAACTCAGGTATTCTTGCCTGGGAAATCCCATGGACAGAGGAGCCTGGTGGGTTATAGTCCATGGTTTGACAAATTGTCAGACACAACTGAAGTGACCAAGCATACACATATAGGTATATGAGATCTCATAGGAAAAAAAATCAAAAGGAATCACAATCTTGGCCATTACTCTTGGGGAGAACAGAAATGCTAAGCTCATAAATGTGTATGAGGATTGAGAGCAAAAATGGCCAGAAGGGTTGCTAAAGTACTCCGTGAAGAGAAGGCAAAGAAACAGGATAAGAGAAAGAATAACAATCTCAGTTTATGCTTTTTATTAAAAATTGATATGATAGAAATTTAATAATTGTAAAGATTATGTTTGAGAAACATTTATTAATATTTATTGCATGTAAAATACTTTAAAATAAGAAATTGTAATGTAAACAGAAATAATTTATGCAATAGTACTTCTAAAATGATAAAGTGTTTTCATTACAAAAGATAATTCTTATTATGAGGTGGAATCACTGTAACATAAGATTTGAAGGTCTATTATACATTAGTTCAAAGAGGGGGGTTGCATATAAAATGAGATCTGAGGAAGAATTCCTAGATTGCAGTTGCGTAAACCCTATATTATGTATTAACTCCATTCATCTTGTGTGACAAGTAGCAAGAAGATGTAGGTAACTAACAAAAAATTGCAGTTCATACCCAGAAGAACTCTCAGTGGGTGTCTATGGTGGTTCTACCTGGTACTACTCTCTGTGCACTATTTTGAGCACACTTGTGGGAAAGCACTTAGAGTGGTTTCTGAAAGTGCTTATATTTTGTGATTAATCAAGATAAATACTAAAAAAAGAAGAGAAATAAATACTAATAAGTTCTTTGCTTCATTCTACCCAAGATTTTGTAGGGTTTGTACTAACGTGTTAGACNCCTGGTTTATCATGCTACCTCAGCCTCCAGAAATGACATCTGATGGACATTGTGGACTTTGCTGCAGGCTGATGTTGGAAAGGATTTAGTGATAGGAATATAGTAGGCTTCCACTATGCCATTCATTCCAGTGATTTGAACCTGTGAGAGACTGATAGCACACAGAAGGAGGCACAGCATAAGGTCCAGTGGGCATAGATGTGCTGTAGGGCACCCCCTTCATGAGAACCCCTCAGTGTAAAGTGAGAGTTAATGATAGTGTATTATGCATATGACGAGTGCAGGAGTGGAGAAAGGTAGACGGTCACTGAAGTAGGCTATACCTAAGGACCAGCCCTGCCAACTCTTTGCCTATGAAACTCAGCCAAGTTTCCATCATTTCCACAGTCTGCTCATGACTTGGCTTATCTCCATTAGATCAGGCATCCACATATTCCCCTAGGAAGTTTATATGCTGAGGTTAAGAGGAATTGATTATACTTCAGAATGGCTGAGCAAGCTCCTACCGGAACTATGGGAGACCATCAAGACCAACATATCACAATAGGAGTCCTAGAAGAGAAAAGAGAGGAAGGGTTAGAAAGAATATTAGGGGCAATAATGGCCCAAACGTCCCTAATTTGATGAAATGCACAAATATATATCTCTCTAAACTCCAAATAGAATAAAATTAAACCACCTTTTTATCCAGCTTTTTTGAGGTATGACTGACAGATAAAATTATAAGATATTTAAGGTGTTCTACATGGTGGTTAGATATGTGAGTTAACGCATCAGTCACCTCACGTATTTACCCATCCTTTCCCCCTCCTTCCTTTCCTCCCTCCCTCAGCCCTGCTCTCTTTTTCTTTCTTAAATGTAATGAGAACATTTAAGTTCTACTCTCAGCAAATTTCAATGAAACAATCCAATGTACTTTTCAATGCTATGGTTGACAGATATTCTTTGGCAATTGTTTAGTACCCTTTCTCCAGGTAAAATCTTGTGCATGAATTTAATACATTAAAAGAGCTGCTCTGTTCTAGTCCTTCCTGATGCCACCCCTGGTCAGCACTTGGCCGTGGTGTACGCAGTGCTTCTATCCTAAGGTCATATTCTCTGTGTGTATAGTGGGCGTAACTTTGCCCTAAGGGATCCGCAACCCTACACCCAAAGTATTGTGCACTGTGGGGGCTTCAGACTAGAGGCCGAGTGCTGTCTCTGGCTGGAAAAAGTGAAGAATGGGCCTCTAACCCACAACTGAGGAGCTTCAGCATGTCCTCTTTCGTGGGTCTTACTGTTCTTCTTGTTCTCCTCAACTGACATGACTATGGACCAAGATCCATTAGCTATAATTCCAAAATTCAGTAACCTCCAAAAACCAAAAGTTTTCATAAATTTGGCACCAAAACTCATTAGGCAGCAAAACTTGACCCCAGTTGATACAAGGCTTTGTATAGTCTTTATGTTAGTTGCTCAACTGTGTCCGACTCTTTGCAACCCTATGGACTGTAGCCCCCCAGGCTCCTCTGTCCATGGGATTCTCCAGGCAAGAATACTAGAGTGCATAACCAGTCCCTTCTCCAGGGGATCTTCTGAACCAGGGATCAATCCCAGGTCTCCTGCATAGTAGGCAGATTCTTTACCATCTGAGCCACCAGGGGAGATTGTGAAGGACAGGGAAGCCTGGCGTACTGTAGTCCGTGGGGTCATAAAGAATTGGACACGACTTAGTGACTGAACAACAATATAGTCTTTACATATAAATTGTTTATGTGACTGTCCATTACACTATGAAATACTAATATGTTTATAACACCTACCAGGAGTATTATATAATATACCATATATTCACATACTACCTGTCCAAAATACCCCAAGTTATGAATTTCAGGAATCATCGAACCCTAAAGGTTTTCTATGAAAAATTTCGGACATGTATATTCTTTCCTCCTTGCTGTCTTGTTTTGATGTTACCTTCCTCACTTTATCTAACATCTGGCAACATCTGCCAAGGCCAGGGAATGGAAACACTGATTTTTCCCTTTACTTTTACTCTATATGGGTCTATATCGGTCTTTGTATTTAAAAGTAGGCTTCTTGTAGAAGACATAATTGTGTCTGGCTTTTTTATTCCATGTGAAAAATCTGTGTCTTTTAAGTGGTATATTTAGACAACTTGCACTTACTGTATTTCCTGATATAGTTTGGTTGAAATGTACCACCAATGCTTGCTGTTTTCTATTTATTCCATTTCTTCTTTGACTTTTCAATGTTTACAGCTTTTAAACATTGTGCATTTTTATTCCATTTTACCTTGACTACTGGCTTTTAATTTGTACCTCTTTTTGAAAATTGAGTGATTCCCTAGAGTTTACAATATGCATCTTTAGTTAATTGGGATCTGGAATAGAAATAAAATGAAATTTTTCCTAGAAATGAATTTAGTAGAAAATGTGAAACATTTTTACAAAATAGTTGCCTAGACCAGAAAAACGGAATGCGATAACTGGAAACAGTGTCCATACCTAGATCTAATGTAGCATGGACCACTCTCATAATTTGTAAGTACGTAAAGTTGACAGTGATTCAGACCTTACCCAAATGAGGGTCCCCTACTCCTTTGCTGACTACTCTACATGCCACCTTGGCTTGTATATATGAGACTTGACTTGAAAGTGAAAAGTTAAGCTGTCAGGACATTGAATGTTTTTTTGTAGTAGAGCTGCATATCATTAAATAAATAATAATAAATTACCATGACAGGAGAGGAAGCGCTAAGCAAAATCATATCTGTATTTTTTCTTCCACTCCAGTTTCATATACAAAAACATATTCTTCCACGCCATACTGGCAAACTCTCCAGGGTCTTCCATCTAAAGACCCACTTGTAATCCAGCTGGAAACAGGGTCTGGATGCTAAGCTCCAAACCTGACAATATTACTACTGTACAAACATCAGGGGTGACTTGTCAAGCTCTTGTTGTAAGACAGACGCCAAGCTCTTTAAACGCACTGGGTCATTTAACCTTCATAACAGTTTTATGAAATGGCTCCTGTTGTTATCATCTTAATCTTATAGACGAAAAGAATGAAGGAAGAGAAATTAAGCAGCTTATTCAGGTTCATAGTGAAGAATTACCGAAGCAAAGATTTTGATATACCTTGTGTCTCCTTTGCACCTTCACTTTCTTTTGAAATTGGCGTATGGCATAACCTAATAAACAGACTCATAGACATTGTGTGGGAGGAGCGGGTAGGGTGGGCTGAGTCTGGGCATCCACCCACCCATCCTCCACTGCCAAGATCCAGCAAGGCCAAGATATTTTTATACCCGTTTTTCATATAGAGGCAGGAATATGAAATTCACTATGCAGATTTATTAATATGATTATTTGACTGGAAAAGCAGACTCTATGGATACTTTCCCTCACTGATCCCTAAGGACCACTCTGATACAAAATATTATGTGTTTATGGGTATGTGTTTATGGGTATGCATGCATGAGTATGTATTTATATGCATGATTCTGTGGCAGTTAACACACATGTGTTTAGTATATTGGTTCTGAAACTTTAGTCTAATATCAATTACCTGGGTAAAATCTCAAGTATCTCTGGAGCCTATCCTCGGTGATTCTGAGCTTAGGGGATGCAACAGTTTGTGATGCAACAGTTTGTGGTATGCACCTGAAGTGATTCGAATGAAGGTTGTTTATGCAGACCACATTTTGAGAAGCAATAAAATAATGGTTTAGTGTGAACTCTGGAGCCAGGCTGTTAGTGAGTGGTTTTAGGTGTAAGCAGATCAACTTGCCTCTCTTAACCTGTTTTCTTGTCTGTGAAAAATGAATAATAGTACCTGCCTCACAAGGTTGCTGTGAGGATTGAATGGCATATATGATTTCAAGCATGTCTCATTTGATGTGCTTGACCCATCATAAGTTCTCAATAAACAGTAGCTCTTAGTATTTCTGTAAAACTATTTATATTAATCACTACGCTAGGAGGGATCTAAGACATAGTCGCTACCCTATAATACTTACAATTAAGAAGATGTGGGACTTCCCTGGAGGTCCCTTGTTTAGGAATCTGCCTGCCAACGCAGAGGACATGGGTTTGACCCCTGGTCCAGGAAGATCCCACATGCCTCGGGGCAACTAAACTTGTGTGGCCAACTACTGAGCCCATGTGCTACAGCTACTGAAGCCTGCACGCTCTGGGGCCACAACCTGAAACCTGTGCACTGCAGCTAGGGAGTAGCCCCCAGTCACCGCAACTAGAGAAAGTACATCAAAGACCCAGCACAGCTATAAATAAATCAATACGCGAACAGGATAGAAAGAAGACTGCAGCACATGAAGAAGCTAGAGGACGTGTAGACGTGTTCCACTGTGAGATGCTGACTTTAAGGGTGGGTAGTAGATAGGAATCTCGAGACTGAAGTGAGCGCTAAGAAAGGTATAGCACCTTATCTGGAGGGCTTCATTGTGACCAAGAACTGCAACGCAAAGATAAGTGTAGTACTACAGTTGCAGGCATACCTAGATTGATTGCGTTTCACTTCACTGTGCTTCACAGATACTGCACTGAGCAAGTCTGTTGGTACCAGTTTTCAACACTTTCATATCTGTGTCACATTTTGGTAATTCTTGCAATATTTCAAACATTTTCATTATTATAACATTTGTTATGATGATCTGTGTTCTTTCACGTTACTATTGTAATTACTTTGGAATTTTTAACTATAAAATATTTTAAAATTAAGGTATGTAGATTTTTCAGACAAATACTATGCATATTGCACCCTCAGAAATTATAGTGTAAATGTAACTTTTATATGTACTGGGAAACAAAAAAACAAACAAAAAAATCATGTGCCTTCCTTTATTGCAATACTTGCTTTAGTGTGGTGGTCTGGACCTTAACCTGCAGTATCTCCAAGGTTTGCTGTATATAAATTAGCATAGCACTTTTCACATGTCAGGTGTTCATAGGAGGAAGATGGCAACTTGAGCTAGAGAAATCAGAAAAATCTTCATGGAGCAGTTAGAAGTCAAGCAGGTCCTCAGTGGATGGGGAGGGTTTGAGAGGGTGGGGTGGAGAGGAGAGGACTAGCACATTCAAAGCAAAGGAAATGGCCTGTGTTGGGCATGGAGATGGGAATAGAGGCAGCAGCAGCAGGTACCAGTCACCTTGTATTCCTGGCGTTGTGCACCAGAGGGCGCTAGTCACCGAGCCCACAAGGATAATGGCAACCATCCCGGCTCTCACCGCCCCTCAGCCCAGAATTGTCCAGTGCTATTCCCCTCAGCACGGAGAAGGAAATGGCAACCCACTCCAGTATTCTTGCCTAGAGAGTCCCGTGGACAGAGGAGCCTGCTGTCCATGGGGTCGCACAGTCAGACAACTGAAGTGCCTTAGCATGCATACATGCATTGGAGAAGGAAATGGCAACCCACTCCAGTATTCTTGCCTGAAAAATCCCAGGGATGGAGGAGCCCGGTGGGCTGCTGTCTATGGGGTCACACAGAGTGAGACATGACTGAAGCGACTTAGAAGCAGCAGCAGCCGTTGCCCTTCAGTGCATGCTAGTAAACAGTGAACAAGTGGGGAGGGGCCAATTACTGGGGGGCTACCATAACCAGGAATTTTGGTCATAGCTGATAACCTCACTCCCTGAGAAGGATATAAAGAACCTGGAAAGCTGGAAAGGTGGAGGGGTTGCAGACAATGTGAGTGGAAATCAAGGTAGATTTGGGACCTTAGGTCCTGTGTCTCAGGAAAACTAGGGGTGGGAGCTGCTCTTGTACTGCTTTCCCAAGATAGGAGAGGGAGATGCAATTATCTAAGCCTGGCCACCTTATCTACTGAACTCTGCTGGTGGCCCTATGACAGGAGAAGCTTTCATTTAAGCATGATTTGGTATTTTCTTTATGCCTAGCTCAGACCTATTACATGTCTCAGTTTGGCTGACACTTCATAAATTAGAAATAACTCCTGTGCCCAATCTCTCAACTTTGTCCTGACCACACTCTGTAAAGAAGTTCTTGTTCAGTCGCTAAGTCGTGTCTCTTTGTGACCCCATGGATGGCAGCACACCAGTCTTCCCTGTCATTCACTGTTTTCCAGAGTATGTTCATACTCATATGTCCATTGAGTTGGTGATGCTATCTAACCACCTCATCCTCTGTCGTCCCCTTCTCCTCCTGCCTTCAATCGTTCCCAGCATCAGGTCTTTTCCAGTGAGTCAGCTCTTCACATCAGGTGGCCAAAGTATTGGAGCTTCAGCTTCAGCATCAGTCCTTCCAATGAGTATTCAGGGTAGATTTCCTTTAGGGTTGACTAGTTTGATCTTCTTGCAGTCCAAGGGACTCCCTGGTGGCTCAGATGGTAAAGAATCCGACTGCAATACAGGAGACATGGATTCCATCCCTGGGTCAGGAAGATCCCCTGGAGAAGGGAAAGGCTACCCACTCCAATATTCTTACCTGGAGAATTCCATGAACAGAGGAGCCTGATGGGCTACAGTCCATGGAGTCACAAAGAGTTGGACACGACTGAGCGACTGTGAATTACAGAGATAATTATTAATAACACCATTTCACAGAGGGGAAACAAAGTCTAAGGAGTATGTCAACTCAGCTTAGATCATGCAGTTAGTAACTGATGTTTCCTCAAAACCCAAGTCTTCTTAGTCTAAGATGATTTGTAATTTATATCATTGGCTCTCTACCATATTAGATGCTATGTAGAGAGAAATACTAATTAAGTAGAAACCATGGTCCCTACCCTCAAGAAGCCTAAATTTTGGAAAGGAATAGACATGCTAGCATTGTGACTTTAAGCAAGTCCACTCCTATTTCTGGGTTGAAGCTTGGTCTTTAAAATAATGGTTTGCACTATATGATCTCAAACATTTTATGTTTTGCATCCTCCTAGAAATAAACAGCCTGGGGAGAGAGGTGGGAGGGGTGTTCAGGATTGGGAACACATGTACACCCGCGAAGCGACAGCAGCAGCAGCAGGAGGAGCCTGATAGGCTGTGGTCCATGGGGTCGCTAAGAGTCGGACACAACTGAGCGTCTTCAGTTTCACTTTTCACTTTCATGCGTTGAAGAAGGAAATGGTAACCCACTCCTGTGTTCTTGCCTGGAGAATGCCAGGAACGGGGAAGCCTGGTGGGCTCTACAGTCCATGGGGTCGCTAAAAGTCAGACATGACTGAGCGACTTCACTTTCACTTTTCGCTTTCATGCATTGGAGAAGGAAATGGCAACCCACTCCAGTGTTCTTGCCTGGAGAATCCCAGGGATGGGGGAGCCTGGTGGGCTGCCGTCTCTGGGGTCGCACAGAGTCGAACATGACTGAAGCAACTTAGCAGCAGCAGCAGTACACCCGTGGCGGATTCATGTTGATGTATGGCAAAACCAATACAATATTGTAAAGTAAAAAAAAAATAAATTAAAAAATAAAATAAAATGATGTTAAAACACATAAAAGAAGAAACCATTTCATAGGTAAAGATATAATTTGATATTTAATAAAATTCATAGAGTTAATTTTAAGAGATAAAGATGTGGAAATAGTAAGGATATTGGAATTTAAGGAAAAGATATTCAACAAGCATTCTGGCTGAAAATAGTAAATAAAAAACACCTTTCTTGACAAAAAAAAAAAAAAAAACAAGAAATAAACAACCATCGAATCACACACACAAAAAAGGTGCATGATGACATAATGTGGTTGGGTGAGGAAATAATCAGTCAGGCCAACTTGGGAAGCAGCTACAGAGTGCAATGGCTAGAGTTCCCATGAGGAAAGAAGGGAGAAATGGAACTAGGGAAAAAGCCCTAGCTCTCTTGTTGGTGCTTACTCCCCTTACTCCAATCAATATCCACCAGTGTGCTGGTCCCACAAATAGGCTGTAGGCTGGCTATTTGAAACACTTCTGTACTCATTCATCACCAGCCTCCTTGCTGCTCACTGATTTTAGGTAAAAGTAGGGGTTAATCAACACAGACATCCTAGAGAAGAATATCACAGATCCTGTGATGTGTCAGAAAGAATTCAGGATAGTAGGAATCGGGAGTCACTGAAGTGACTGAGAACCAGAAAAGGGTTAGCCTCCTAAGGCGCCCATCTGGAAGCCTTCAGTGTGATGAAGGACTGGTAATAATAAGATAATTGCAGTACTATTTTATATATTAAAGATAGCACTTTCGACCTGCCAGGTACTTTCACAAGTGTTTTACAAGAAATAAGTCTCACTCTTTATGAGAACCTTCAGTTCAGTTCAGTCGCTCAGTCGTGTCTGACTCTTTGCTACCCCATGAATTGCAGCACGCCAGGCCTGGTGGGCTGCCGTCTATGGGGTCACACAGAGTCGACACGACTGAAGCGACTTAGCAGCAGCAGCAGCAGCAGCAGGCCTCCCTGTCCATCACCAACTCCCGGAGTTCACTCAAACTGACATCCATTTATGTGATAGCAACTCTTATTTCCCCCATTTTACAATTGTGGAAACTGATGTATATTATGCAGCATCTACCCACCTGTCTTCCTCAGAGCACTTTTCTTAAATTCTCTCCCTCCACCTTGAACCTCACTATTTATCTGCCTTATCTTTGAATAACATTTTATTCCAATACTGTACTATTGTATAAAATAAAAGGCTCAAAGTCTAGAATTTTGAGGATTCCAGAGTCAAGGCGCCTTGTAAATCTTGCCAGCTATCACTAACTAATCCTTCCTCTGCCCTCCCAACCTCATAGGAATGTCTTCAACGGGACATCATATTCCAGGAAGTACCAGCTAGTGACTGGGGAAATGGCAAGAGGTTAGAAATCAGGCGGAGAGGGTGTCTCCCAGCCAAAGGGATGAAGAAGATTTAAAGAACGTTTGAAAATGTGTCCGGGGGACACTTTGTCTTAAAAGAAAGGCCTCCTGGCCCAAATGTTTGACAGGAAGGGTGAGGGGAGGTAGAAATACATGGATGAATTGTATGCGCATGGCTGTAACCTGACTTATGGGCTAAGATGGTCCACGCAGTGTGCTTGGGGGAAGGCTTTAAACAAACAAAAAACAAAATCTCTCCTCCCTTAAGAAACTCTTGTTTGGTTCTTCAGGTAACCCCCTCAGAATTCAGAAGCCTTTATACAGTTTTGCTTGGAGCGTATGGGCTCCTCACATTCTCTGCTGCCACCTGGTGGACAATAGGAGGTAATGAATAACCAGTCAATCCTAAAGGAAAACAACACTGAATATTCATTGGAAGGTCTGATGCTGAAGCTGAAACTCCAATACTTTGGCCACCTGATGCGAAGAACTGACTCATTTGAAAAGACCCTGATGCCAGGAAAGATTGAAGGCGGGAGGAGAAGGGGACGACAGAGGATGAGATGGTTGGATGGCATCACCGACTCAATGGACGTGAGTTTGAGTAGTCTCTGGAAGTTGGTGATGGACAGGGAGGCATGGTGTGCCCCTGTCCATGGGCACGCAAAGGGTCGGACACGACTGAGAGACTGAACTGATAGGAAATTGGGCTGTTGAATTTGGAGAGGGAGAGGAGAAACGAGGCTGGAGGCGGGTAACGCTGTGGTGGGCAAGCACTGTGGGAGTCCAGGGCATCCTAAGGATAATCAGGTGCTTTCTGAGGCTAGTGAAACAAGAAAAGGGGCCCGAGGGGCATAGAATGTTAGAGATAATATGTGTAATGCCTCTGGCCTACAGATGCAACTGCACCAAAAGTTACTACAGAGTTCTCACCACATGCGAGGACAGAGCTAAGAATTTAAATGTAGTTTTAATTTTAATCCTGACAGCCACCTTTTTCAGCACCTTCATCTTTCAGACAAGTAAAGTGAGACTCAGAAAGGTTAAGTAACTCACAGAGCTAGTTAGTGGCAGAGACAGTGTTTAAATTTTTGACCATGATGTCATACATTGTGACGACTTCCAATGGTAAACAGTTGACAACATGGGAGCTGGGGCCCTGACCCTCCATATAGTCGAAAATCCGTCTATAACTTTACAGATACCTCTGTATCTGTGATTCCACAGCCGTGGATTCAGCCATCCACGGATCGTGTAGTACATTAAATCCGTGTGTAAGTGGACCCATGCGGTTCAAATTTGTGTTGTTCAAGGGTCGACGGTATATGATGTGAAATCTGACTAAGAAGGAGTCTTAAGTACTTCTAATTTGGGGCAAGGAGGCTCTGGGGGAAGGGGAGGAGTAGTATATATACCACTGCTTCTAACAAGTCCCATTTCAAGTATGAAGAAACCAAACAGGCTAATCCAGAGCTCACCGCACCCCCACTCCCTCAGTCAGTAAGAACACTCTAAGCACTGACTCCAGGGCTTTGTGGTCTATGAGGGCATTTTTCCTAGGAGCACTGGTATGCCAATGTTACTCATTTCTCCCTTCTGCCATCTTCCTCCTCCACACACACACCCACACATACACTCTAGGTCTTCTTAAACTCTCAGGGTAAGGAATGTGTCAACGTGTTTCTTCAAAAATGCTGTCCCATGGGGAACAAAAGACCAAAAGCAGATGTCATCTATGCTGATCAGGACATTAGTCAATTACTTGGTTAGAAAAAAAAATGAGATACTAAAAGAATCCGCAAGCCCTGAACACCTGCTATATGGTGAGTGCTTAACTGCAGAATCTTATCTAATCCTCCCAGCTTCTGTGAGGCACATCCTGTAAGCATTTCTGTTTAAAAATGAGGACAACTGAGGTTCAGAGCAGAGGGTAAAGCGTCTGCCTGCAATGCAGGAGACCTGGGTTTGATCCCTGGGTCAGGAAGATCCCCTGGAGAAGGAAATGGCAACCCACTCCAGTACTCTTGCCTGGAAAATCCCACGGACAGAGAGGCTAGGCAACTTTTCTGTTGCTTTTCCAGACATTTGTTTTGTATATACTTCCTTCTAATCTGTGCTTTGCCATTTAAGTTTCTTTTTGGTATCTTTCAAAGAGAAAATAATTTACTTTTGATATAGTTCAACTTATTGTACTATGACCATTATATGTTTATTATTCCTAGTACACATCTGTACTTTTTTCATATAGATTGTAATTGTCAATCCTAAATTCAGTTCATCCTGATAGAAACTTTTTTTTTTCAAAAGAGAAAATGAGGTTCAAAAGTGTTAAGTGCCTGAGGCTGCCCTACTACTAGGTGCCAGAGTTGGAATTCAAATGCCATCCAACTGGCCCCAGAGCCAGAGTTTCTTGAATTACTCCGCACTGCCCCCTGTCATCTCCATCCTTTGGCCATCAGCTCTATGACAGCTGAAACCAGAAAGCAGAGCCTCATGTTGCTCAATCTCAGCTGGGAGCATGTACTTTGGGCAACTCAAATTTTTCACCGCACTACATATGTTAGATAAATTAGACTTTAAAGCAAAAAAAAAAAAAATTTCCCAGAGAGGGATATTATATAATGATAAAATGATCAATCCACCAAGAAGACAAATCCACACGAAATGTGCAAACACTGGACGATGCAGCTGCAAATTACATGAAGCAAAAAATAATAGAACTGAAAGAAGAAGCAGACAAGTCCACAATTATATTTAAAGAATTAAACACTGCTCTTTCAATAATTATAGAACAATTAGAATATCCACAAGGATATAGAAGAATTCAAGAACACTATCAACCCACAGAATCTAATCCACATTTATAGAACATCGCACCCAATGGTAAAAATACACATTATATCAAGTGTCCACAGAACATATGCTAAGACAGACAATATTTTATATCACAAAACTTGACCTCAACAAATTTTAAGAGTTGAAATCATACAGATATTGTCTTCCAACTACAATGGAAAAAAACTTTGAAATCATTAAAGAAAAATAACAGGAAAAATCTCGAAACACTTGGAGAGTAATCAACGCTCTTATAAATAAGCCATGCATCAAAGAGAAAGTTGCAAGCAAAATTTAAAAGAAAAATACGAAATACACAAAAATACATTAAGCTGAATAAAAATGAAAATAAACCACATGAAAAATTGTGGAACACAAAACAAGACTGAGAGTGAAATTTATAGTGCTAAAAGTTTACATTAGAAAAGAGAAAATCAACAATCTAAATGCCCACCTCAAGAAAGTAGAAAAAGGAATGTGGCCAAAATGGTGAGTAGGAAGACACAGAGCCCACCTTCTTCCATAGACACACCAAAATTACACTTATTTACAGAGCGATTATCTGTGAGAATTACCTGAGTAGTAGCAGAAAAGATTTTCAACAACTGAAGGTATAAGAAAGAATCACGAGACAGATGGGAGGGGCAGAGACATGATATACTCAAGGACCATATCCCTGGGTAGGCAGTGCACACTCAGGAGGATGTTACAATTATAGACATTCTCCCCATGGACTGAGGTGTCTGAACTCACAGGCTCCAAAGCCTGTGTGTCCTGCACCAGAAAGATGAGCCACCAGAACATCTGGCTTTGAGGCCACCAGGGCTTGAGTATGGGAGAGCCAGAGGACTTTAGGAAATACAAATTTCACACTCTCTGAGACAGAGGCAGTAATTTGAAAGGATCCTGAGTCTGACCCACTTGCTGATCTTGGAGAACCTCACAGACAGGCAGGAGAGAACTGGGACGTCCTCTGGGGATACAGTCAGTGGCAGCACCCATCTTTGGGAGCTTATTCTATCATGAGGACACGGGTGCTGGCAAGAGCCTTTTTGGAATCCTTTCCTTATTCTATTAGCTCTGGGAGCTTACCCGCCCACCAACGGGCCAATACTAGTCCCAGAGACACTGACTCTACAGCCAGGTGCCCTAGGACTCAGCCTTGCCCATCAGGGCAACCACATCAGTTGGATCTGCCACAACAGAAGGGCCCATGCTGCCTGCATACGGAGCACACTAGAGCATTTAGCCCTGGTGAACAGAGGGGAAGATACTGCTGGGTCCCATGGGACTTCTCCTAAATAAAGCGACATCTTCAAGATTAGAAAACACAACCAGCCTACCTAATACATAGAAATAAACACAGAGAATCAAGCAAAATGACAGAGGAATATGTTCCAATTGAAGTAACATGAACAAAAAATAAGAACGAAGCAAAATGGAGATAAGCAATTTATCTGATAAAAAGTTCAAACTAATGATTATAAAGATGTTCAGTGAACTCAGGAGAAGAATGGATGAACACAGTGAGAAGATTAACAAAGAGTTAGGAAATATAAAGAACCAAACAGAGATGATTACAATAACTAAATGAAAAATACATTCGAATTTTTCACAAGATTTCACAAAATACACAAGAATCAATAGTATATTTAATAGTACAGAGGAATGGACCAGCATATTGGAAAACCAAGTAGTGGAAATCACCCAAGCTGAACAGAAAACAGAAAAAAAAATATTAATTTAGGATAGTTTACAGGACCTCCAGAACAACATCAAGCACCCTAACATTTGTATTATAGGGGTCCCAAAAGGAGAAGAGAGAAAGAGGATGAGAATTTATTTGAAGAAATGATAGCTGAAAACTTCCACAACCTGGGAGAAGAAATAGACATCCAGGTCCCAAAAGCACAGAGTCCCAAATAAGATGAACCCAAGACACATAATTAAAATGGCAAGGGATAAAGATGAAGAGAGAATCTTGAAAGCAGCAAGAGACAACCAATTAGTTGTGCATAAGGGAACGCTCATAAGTATCAGCTGACTTTTCAGGCAAGAGGGGAGTGGCAGGATATTTTCAACAAAGATAAAAATAAAAAACCCTGCAACCAAGAATAGTCTACCAGTAAGGCTATCATTCAGATTTGAAGGATTGATAAAGAATTTTACAAAAAACAAAAACTAAAAGAGTTCAACACCATGAGGCTGCTTTAAAATAAACTTTAAAGGAAGTTCTCTAGGCAAAAAGAAAAGACCACAACTGAAAATCTGAAAATTATGAAAAAAATCTCATTGAAAAATGCAAACATACAGTAAAGAGTAGACAAACCATTTACAAGCCTAGTAAGAAGGTTAAAAGACAAAGTATTAATAGTAAAATCACCTATATCCACAATAAGTAGTTAAGAGATACACCAAAAAAGATATAGACTATGATGAATGCATTAAAAATTGACGGGAGAGGTAAAAATGTAGAATTGTTAGAATGCATTCAAACATAAGAAATCAACTTAAAATAATCATATATATATATAGTTATATATGAACCTCATGGCAAGCACAAAACAAAAATCTGTAATAGATACACACACACACACACGACAGGGTGGAGGGAGAAAGGAATCAAAATATAACACTAAAGATAGTCATCAAATCACAAGCAAAGAGAACAAAAGAAGAAAGGGGGAAAACAAACTACAAAAATAAACAGGAAGCAACAATTTGGCAGTAAGTACATGCACCATTAATAATTACTTTAAATGTAAATGAACTAAATGTTCCAATCGAAAGACATAAGGTACCTGATACATAAAATCACAAGATCCATAGATATGCTGCCTATGAGAGACTCATGTAAGACCTAAAGACACACATAGGCCAGTTCAGTCCTTGAAAAGTAATCAATATAACCCACCATCAGGTTGGAGAAGAAAAATTATAGATCATATCAATCAATGCAGAAAAATGATTTAACAAATTTCAACACTCATTAATCGTAAAAACTCTCAGAAAAATAGAAATAGACGATAATTTCCTCAACTTGATAAAGAGCATCTACAAAAAACCTACCACTAACATTATGCATGAAAAATATATCATTAGTCATTAAAACTACAAAGAGGTATCTCTATGAATAGAACAGCTAAAATAAAAAATAATGACAATACCAAATGCTGTCAGGAATGTGGGAAAACAATCTCATACATTGCCAGTGTGGAATAGGCTGTCAATCTGGGAAAAAGCTTAACTACCCATATAGTTACTATATAACCAGCAATCGTACTCCTGAACATTTATTCCAAAGAAATAAAAACTTACATTGTAAAGCAACTATACTCCAATAAAAATTTTTAAAAAGTTTATGCCCACACAAAAATGTGTACACCAATTTTTTTTTAAAAAACACACATTTTTACTTTTTATTTTTATTTATCATATATCAGAATTTGTAGTATAATCATACTATTTTCATCAACTCTGTTCTACTAACTATTGAAATGTTTAATCAACTACTTCTAGATTGAGTAATTCTTGCAGATATAAGACATTATAGCAACTTTGAGACAGCTCAAGATTGGAAACAACCCAGTTCATTCAACTTCATTCATTCAACTTCAGTGAATTAATATTTAAACTGCTGTGTGTGCATGCAACAAAAAAGAACAAACTATGATGCAATAACCTGCATGAATGTTCAGTGAATTATGCTGAGAAAAAGAAAAAAATCCCCCAAAGTTACATGTGGTGTGACTCTCTTTATGTAACATTCAAACAGATTAGTGGTTGCCAAGGGTTAAGAAGGGAATGGGGAGGGGGGTAGAAAGAAAGTGGATGTGACTAAGGACAGCATAAGTGATCATTTCAGTGATGGAAATATTTTATATCTTGACAACATCTATATCAATATCCCACATGTGCTTTTTCAAGATGTTACCATTGAGGGTACACAGGATCTCTCTATCATTCAACTGAATGATACAAATTCAACTGAATCTACAATTATCTCAAAATAAAAATTTAATTTGAAAATGTTCCTGGATCACAGAAGGAAGTCTCAGTAAGTAACGTCTTCTGGGGAAAAAAGGCAAATTGGAAAGGAAGCATCCCATGGAGGCTTGATAATGAAGGGAAGAAGGAAAGGGATAATTTTAAAAAAGAATGACAATGAAAAAACACTCCACAGTCATAACCACCATCACCACCACCAAAAACAAAACAAAACAAAAAAAAACCCACTCTTTTATATCTCAGAAAAAGGGACTCTTGAATCAAAATGCCTAATTAATTTCTACATTCTAATGCAATTGTTATTGCTATTGAAGGAAATATATTGTTTTTTTAATATCTTTTTTTTAATTTTTAATTTTTTTATTTTATATGACATACAACTTTTTTTTCTCCCCCACGGGTGTACATGCGTTCCCAAACTTGAACCCCCCTCCCACCTCCCTCCCCATAACATCTCTGTGGGTCATCCCCATGCACCAGCCCCAATCATGCTGTATCCTGCATCGGACATAGACTGGCGATTCAATTCTTACATGATAGTATACCTGTTACAATGCCATTCTCCCAAATCATCCCACCCTCTCCCTCTCCCTCTGAGTCCAAAAGTCCGTTATACACAGCTGTGTCTTTTTTCCTGTCTTGCATACAGGGTCGTCATTGCCATCTTTCTAAATTCCATATATATGTGTTAGTATACTGTATTGGTGTTTTTCTTTCTGGCTTACTTCACTCTGTATAATCGGCTCCAGTTTCATCCATCTCATCAGGACTGATTCAAATGAATTCTTTTTAACGGCTGAGTAGTACTCCATTGTGTATATGTACCACAGCTTTCTTATCCATTCATCTGCTGATGGACATCTAGGTTGTTTCCATGTCCTGGCTATTATAAACAGTGCTGCGATGAACATTGGGGTACATGTGTCTCTTTCAATTCTGGTTTCCTCGGTGTGTATGCCCAGCAGTGGGATTGCTGGGTCATAAGGTAGTTCTATTTGCAATTTTTTAAGGAATCTCCACACTGTTCTCCATAGTGGCTGTACTAGTTTGCATTCCCACCAACAGTGTAGGAGGGTTCCCTTTTGTCCACACCCTCTCCAGCATTTATTGCTTGCAGATTTTTGGATCGCAGCCGTTCTGACTGGTGTGAAGTGGTACCTCATTGTGGTTTTGATTTGCATTTCTCTAATAATGAGTGATGTTGAGCATCTTTTCATGTGTTTGTTAGCCATCCGTACGTCTTCTTTGGAGAAATGTCTATTTAGTTCTTTGGCCCATTTTTTGATTGGGTCATTTATTTTTCTGGAATTGAGCTGCATAAGTTGCTTGTATATTTTTGAGATTAGTTGTTTGTCAGTTGCTTCATTTGCTATTATTTTCTCCCATTCAGAAGGCTTTCTTTTCACCTTGCTTATATTTTCCTTTGTTGTGCAGAAGCTTTTAATTTTAATTAGATCCCATTTGTTTATTTTTGCTTTTATTTCCAGAATTCTGGGAGGTGGATCATAGAGGATCCTGCTGTAATTTATGTTGGAGAGTGTTTTGCCTATGTTCTCCTCTAGGAGTTTTATAGTTTCTGGTCTTACATTTGGATCTTTAATCCATTTTGAGAAAAATATGGAACGCTTCACGAATTTGCGTGTCATCCTTGCACAGGGGCCATGCTAATCTTCTCTGTATCATTCCAATTTTAGTATATGTGCTGCCGAAGCGAGCACAGGAAATATATTGTTTTAAAATGAACACAAACAAAAAGTTAATATGAACAAAATCAAAATTAAAATAAACATATTTCAGTGATGAAAATTTCTCCCCAAATCAAGCATGAGGAAAAGAAAATGTTAATATATCACAAAATAGTAAAAATAATACTTTAAATTAGAAATTCATTTAAAATTTTTATACAGTTTTTCATTTTATTTATTTAAAAATAGTTTTAGTTTTACACTAGTTATCAGAAATGCAGATCAAAACTACAGTGAGGTATCACCTCACAGACTGATCAGAATGGCCATCATCAAAAAGTCTAGGGAAATAAATTCTGGAGAGCATGAAGAAAAGGGAACCCTCCTACACTTTTGGTACAACTGTTATGGAGAACAGTATGGAGATTCCTTAAAAACTAAATATTGAACTACCATATGATCCAGCAATTGCACTCCTGGGCATATATCCAGAGGCCTCTAATTCCAAAAGATACATGCAACTCAGTGTTCATAGCAGCACTATTTACAATGGACAAGACATGGAAGAAACCTAAACGCTCATCAGCTGATGAATAAATAAAGATGTGGTATTTATATACAATCAAATATTACTCAGCCATAAAAGGAATCAAATAATGCCATTTGCAGCAGTATGGATGGACCTAGAGGTTATCATACTAAGTGAAGTAAGTCAGCCAGAGAAAGACAAATATATGATATTACTTATATGTGGAATCTAAAAAATGATACATATGAACTTATTTGCAAAACAGAGTCACAGATGTAGAAAACAAACTTACGGTTACTGGAGGATAAGGGGGGATAAACTGGGAGATTGGGATTGACATATACACACTATTATATATAAAACAGATAACTAAAATAGATAACTCGTAAGGACCTACTGTATAGCACAGGGAACTCTGCTCAATACTCTGTAATGACCTATGTGGAAAGGGCATCTCAAAAAGAGGGGATATTATGTATATATATAACTGATTCACTTTGCTCTACAACAAAAACTAACACAACATTGTAAACCAACTATACTCAATAAAATTTTTTGACTATTTTATTTTTAAAGTATATTTACGTAAGATATTTTAACAGCTTTATTGAGGTGTAATTGATATGCAGAAAATCAATACATATCAAGTAGACATAAAAACAGAGAGATGTAAAAGAAGTTGACTAAATTCAGGAAAGTAATTGAAGATATCATCATGGAAATGATGATTCAATTATAATTAAAAATCACCATAGAAATGCTGATTAAATTATAACTGGTAATTGAAGGACAGCTTGTGCATGTGCTCAGTCGTGTCTGACTCTTTGCAACCCCATGGACTGTAGCCCACCAGGCTTCTCTGTCCATGGAATTTTCCAGGCAAGAATCCTGGAGTGAGTTGCCATTTTCCTCCTCCAGAAGGACAGGTTGGCCAGATGTAAAATCCTTAGTTCATGCTGTATTTCTTTGCATTTCTTGAAAATGCTGCTGTGTTTTTGTCATGCTTTCCATGTGGCTATAGAGAAGTCTGATGCTAAACTGACTTTTATTCATCTAGGTTACTTCACTTTTTTGCCAGGAGGCTCTGAGGATTATTTCTTTACCTTTAGTGTATAATAGTTGCGCTCGAATTTTTCCTGTTGTTAACTGGGTCAGTTTTCCCAGGTACATGATGAGCCGTATCAGTGTGAAGATCCAGGTCTCATTTTATTTATGGATTTTTCTCTTTAAACTATACCTTTAAAGATTAGATCTATTTTATTGTTCCATAGGGAATATGTGGATATAGAAGGATATCAAATAAAGGTTAAAACAGATAACCCAGGCAGTAGAGGGAGAATAGTTATTATAAAAAGTAATAGTTTTTATAATAACTGGAATGCACCTACAGATTTACCTAAATACAAAGAAAAAAAGAGACCACATAGGAAAACAGTTCATGTGATAACATACAGCATGATTGCGATGTGTCCACTCAGCTGGGGTACAGCCCCTGGTTATTTAAAAACTAATTTATGTGTTGCTGTTAAAACAAAATATTGCAGATGTAATTAAAGGCCCTAAACCATTGACTTTAAGTAAGGGAGATTATCCGGATAATCTGAATGGACCTGACTGATTCAATTGAGAGGTCCTCAAAGCAAGGCTGAGTTTTCTCCAAAAGACTAAGAAATTTTGCCTGTGAACAACAGCCTTGGCCTGTGTCTGTGGAGTCTGAGCCTGAAGGTGATCTGGTGATCTTGTGATCTTCCCTTTATCACTGCCTGCCCTATGGGTTTAAGGCTTGGTTAGCCACTCCCACAACTGAGTAAACCAATTCCTTTAAGAAATCTCCCTCCACACACACATTTAAACACACACACATGCATGGATGAGCACACACGCACGTACACACACATCCTAAACTTTAGGTGCACCATGATTCTAGGGTAGAAAATCAGTTTTCAGTCTGATAAACTACCCAAGTTTCTAACTAAGTCATAGTCTCATGCATTCAAATCATCCAATAACCTCGGTTACAAATATTTTCTAAAACTATCTTGGCTATTCTCTATCTGGAAATGATGAAACTGATCTAGATTTCTCCAAACTTCTAGGCTATAAAATCGATAACTTCACAGTAATGATAATTAAGTATAGATAGAAGATCTTATGAATATGAAAGTCATAGTTCTATTTATCAATGTCATCAACTAAAAATGAAAACCTGAAAATATTGAATTATAAACTCTCAATACATAAGATAAAAATCTATACCACTACAGACACGCTGCTCTATGAACATCCATCTACTTAAAATGATCGGCAAGGATAGGATATACTTGTCACTCACTATAACAAAGTTATTCATAAGGCAAAAAAAAATAATAAATAAATAAAGTGGGAGGCAAAAGAAAACTGTGAGAATAGCCTTAAATTAAATATTTCAAACCTAGCATGAACTTTTAAAGTCGGGGGTCCTATTTTTTTTTTTTTTTACCCAACGGAGACCGAAGTTCTAACCTTGAATTCTAAATTCTTGTTATAATGCTTTTTTCTATTACTAGGGTGCTAATAAGAAAGAGGTAACAGCATCCAAAAGCGAGAATAAACCGGGAAAACAAACAACACCCAATTCTGTCTAGCCACAAAGCCAATCCACTCCGTCCCACTGCACTGGCAACAGCAATAGCAGCAGAGGCTGGGGGCAGGAGACCCTCCGTAAAGCTCTCTTAAAATCGGTCAGACAGGAAGCATTCTGATCACACTAAACCTAAAGGATCTGTCAGCAAGATGTGAAACACGGCAATCCCAAGTCATCTCCCCTTGAGGAGAGCTTAAAATCCTTGTCAGTAGTATTTCTGATTTGGACTGGAGAAGACATCCAGCTGAAAAACAGAGCAAGCAGGCAACAGGGGAAGCAAAGGTGGGGGAACCAATGAAACCCACGAAACTAGGGAAGCTAGCACAGCAAGCGCTAATACAAAACGCGCAGGTGTAGAGATCCAGTAAGAAGTCAAATGATGCTGCAACAGCACTTATACTTTGAAACAAACAAAAGCCCTAACTAAACTCTCAAAAGCATTTTTAGTACAAGTCGTGTTTTATGGTCTTTTTCTTTTTTCGAGGATTAGATGGTTAGATAGCATCACTAACTCAACAGACATGAATTTGAGCAAACTCCAGGAGATAGTGAAGGATGGAGGAGCCTGGCGTGCTGCAGTGCATGGGGTCACAGAGTCGGACACAACTTAGCGACTAAACAACAATTTTGTTTTCTTAATCTTGACAACAGACAACTCTTACGTGTTTCATAATTAAACATGTAAGCATTTAAGAGGGAGCTATGGTTAGAACTTCCTCTGTATGTCCCAATTCCCATATCCAGTTCATCCCAAGGACTGCAGACAGAGAATAAGAGCAACAAAGCTCTTTGAAGGGATGGGAGAGGGAAGACTATGAGAACAGATTAAAAGGATTAGAGTGCATTAATCTGGAAAGATGAAACAATCAATCATGAATAATTACCACCAGTACAACCACCACCATTAAGAACTTACTGTATGACAGTCACCTTGCTAAGGGCACAGATATGTCCAAGGAGAGATGAAGGGCTATCAAGACATATTTGAACATTTCTTCCTTCAGTTATGACGTCTATGTGTCAAGCAGTGTGTTGGCCAAGCAACAGTTGTGAACTAGTTAAAAACAGAATGTCACAGAGAGAATCTCAGATTTGAAATCCAAATATTCAAGTTTAAACTCTAAGAGTATTAATAACTATATGTATGACCTTGAGAAAATTACCTAACCTTCTTGTGTGTGTGTGTGTGTGTGCGTGCACATACTTGGTTGTTCAGTCGTGTCTCTTTGTGACCCCATGAACTGTAGCCCACCAGGCTCCTCTGTCCATGGAATTCTCCAGGCAAGAACACTGGAGCGGGCTGCCATTTCCTTCTCCAGGGGATTTTCTCAACCCAGGGACTGAATCCAGGTCTCCTGCACTAGACGAACTCTTTACCATCTGAGCCACCAGGGAAACCCACCTAACCTTCTTCAGTCAGTTCAGTTCAATCGCTCAGTTGTGTCCAACTCTTTGCGACCCCTAGAACCGCAGCAGGCCAGGCCTCTCTGTCCATCACCAACTCCCAGAGTTTACCCAAACTCATGTCCATTGAGTCAGGGATGCCATCCAACCATCTCATCCTTTGTCGTCCCCTTGTCCTCCTGCCTTCAACCTTTCCAACATCGAGGTCTTTTCAAATGAGTCAGTCTGTGCATCAGGTAGCCAAAATATTGGAGTTTCAGCTTCAACATCATTCCTTCCAATGAACACCCAGGACTGATCTCCTTTAGGATGGACTGGTTGAATCTCCTTCAGGCCAAGGGACGCTCAAGACTCTTCTCCAACACCACAGTTGAAAAGCATCAATTCTTCTGAGCTCAACTTTCTTTATAGTCCAACTCTCAAATCCATACATGACTACTGGAAAAACAAAAGCCTTGACTAGATGGACCTTTGTTGACAAAGTAATGTCTCTGCTTTGTAATATGCTGTCTAAGTTGGTCATAACTTTCCTTCCAAGGAGTAAGCGTCTTTTAATTTCATGGCTGCAGTCGCCATCGGCAGTGATTTTGGAGCCCCCCAAAATAAAGTCTGACACTGTTTCCACTGTTTCCCCATCTATTTCCCATGAAGTGATGGGACCAGATGCCATGATCTTCATTTTCTGAATGTTGAGCTTTAAGCCAACTTTTTCACTCTCCTCTTTCACTTTCATCAAGAGGTCATTTAGTTCTCCTTCACTTTCTGCCACAAGGGTGGTGTCATCTGCATATCTGAGGTTATTGCTATTTCTTGCAGCAATCATGATTCCAGCTTGTGTGTCATCCAGCCCAGCATTTCTCATGATGTACTCTGCATATAAGTTAAATAAGCCTTGATGTTAAATACATATAATGTATTGATGTACTCCTTTTCCTATTTGGAACCAGTCTGTTGTTCCATGTCCAGTTCTAACTGTTGCTTCCTGACCTGCATACAGGTTTCTCAAGAGGCAGGTCAGGTGGTCTGGTATTCCAATCTTTTTCAGAATTTTCTGCAGTTTATTGTGATCCACACATTCAAAGGCTTTGGCATAGCCAATAAAGCAGAAATAGATATATTTCTGGAACTCTCTTGCTTTTTTGATGATCCAGCAGATGTTGGCAATTTGATTTCTGGTTCCTCTGCCTTTTCTAAAACCAGCTTGACCATCTGGACGTTTATGGTTCATGTATTGCTGAAGCCTGGCTTGGAGAATTTTGAGCATAACTTTACCAGTGTGTGAGATGAGTGCAATTGTGTGGTAGTTTGAGCATTCTTTGGCATTGTCTTTCTCAGGGATTGGAATGAAAAGTGAACTTTTCCAGTCCTGTGACCATTGCTGAGTTTTCCAAATTGTCTGACATATTCAGTGGAGCACTTTCACAGCACCATCTTTGAGGATTTGAAATAGCTCCACTGGAATTCTATCACCTCCACTAGCTTTGTTTGTAGTGATGCTTCCTAAGGCCCGCTTGACTTCACATTCCAGGATGTCTGGCTCTAGGTGAGTGATCACACCATCATGATTATCTGGGTTGTGAAGATCTTTTTTTGTATAGTTCTTCTGTGTATTCTTGCCACTTCTTAATATCTTCTGCTTCTGTTAAGTCCACACCACCTCTGTCCTTTATCGAGCCCATCTTTGCATGAAATGTCCCCTTGGTATCTCTAATTTTCTTGAAGAGATCTCTAGTCTTTTCTATTCTATTGTTTTCCTCTATTTCTTTGCATTGATCGCTGAGGAAGCCTTTCTTATCTTTCCTTGCTATTCTTTGGAACTCTGCATTCAAATGCAGTATCTTTCCTTTTCTCCTTTGCTTTTGGCTTCTCTTCTTTTCACAGCTATTTGTAAGGCTTCCTCAGACAACCAGTTTGCTATTTTGCATTTCTTTTCCTTGGGGATCTTCTTGATCCCTGTCTCGTATACAATGTCACGAACCTCCATCTATAGTTCTTCAGGCACTCTATCAGATCTAGTGCCTTACATCTATTTCTCACTTCCACTGTATAATCATAAGGAATTTGATTAGGTCATACCTGAATGGTCTAGTGGTTTTCCCTACTTTCTTCAATTTAAGTCTGAATTTGGCAATAAGGAGTTCATGATCTGAGCCACAGTCAGCTCCCAGTCCTGTTTTTTCTGACTATATAGAGCTTCTCCATCTTTGGCTGCAAAGAATATAAGCAATCTGATTTCGGTGTTGACCATCTGGTGATGTCCATGGGTAGAGTCTTCTCTTGTGTTGTTGGAAGAGGGTGTTTGCTATGACCAGCGTGTCCTCTTGGTAAAACTCTATTAGCCTTTGCCCTGCTTCATTCTGTACTCCAAGGCCAAATTTGCCTACTACTCCCGGTATTTCTTGACTCCCTACTTTTGCATTCCAGTCCCCTATAATGAAAAAGATATCTTTTGGGTGTTAGTTCTAAAAGGTCTTGTAGGTCTTCAATGAACCGTTCAACTTAAACAGTGTTACTTGTCGGGGTGTAGACTTGAATTACCATGATATTGAATTCTTTGCCTTGGAAATGAACAGAGATCATTCTGTCATTTTTGAGATTGTATCCAAGTACTGCAATTCGAACTCTTTTGTTGACTATGATGGCTACACCATTTCTTCTAAGGGGTTCCTGCCCACAGTAGTATATATAAGGACCATATGAGTTAAATTCACTCATTCCAGTCCAGGCCTATCTAAAAGATCTGTAAGAGGTGTTGGACCAATTAGTAGTTTTGAGTTTTTTTTTTAAAGCAGCCAAATTTTGTTCATATAAAACCTTACAGAAATGTTTACCATGTAAAAGGGTTAAAAGTGCAAATCTTATGCTTGATGTACACTGAAGATCATGACAGTACCACCATCTCTCTGCTGGGCTGTCCCCATTCCCTGGAAGCAACCCTAAAGGTATCTATACAACTACCATCTGGAGATCTATGGAATAGATTATCTTTAAGGACCCTTCTAAATCTAATATCCTATGACTAGCTCTGAAATATTCCTCACCTACATCTTCAAATACTTTTGTTAAACCTAGTCCATCAAGTATTTGTCAAATGTCTAGCATCATAGAAAACACCAGATAGAATTTCTGCCTTGGAGGAGCTCACCAACTTTTTGAAAACAAAATAAATAAAGTGGGGATGCACTTCAGAGGAAAGAGGGTTTCAAGGAGTAGGCCATCATCAAGGGCCCACGGAGTAGAAGATTCACTTCTCTATCTTTTCCGTGGCTGTATCATCAATGCCTGGTTGAGTAGGTGTTGAATAAATACTGAACAAATGAACTGAACAGATGGGTGGATGGATGCATGAGGCTATTATCTTACTCATGTTGACTGAAATTCAGCCAAAAAGTCTGCACAGTTAAAAGTATTTTCAAAGGTGAGAGATTTTTTTCTCATAAGCACAGTTTTACAAGGAAAGCAAATTTCTTCATTATTCATTCCACTATCCACTTCCTACAATTAAAGGGTGATATTTTATTAGAATAAAAACAAAGTGAAAAAGTACACCCCATTATGTTAGCTCCCCAATTTGAGTCAGCAGACAAAATAAAGGCAAAATTCAGTGCAACCATGTGAAATGTAATTTTGTGGGAGTAAATCATTAGACCAAATTTTGAATTGCCAGGAGATCTTTCTTTCAGTGAACTTACATTTATGGAGGTCATTCACATGCTGCAAGTAAGCAAGTCACCAAAGCAGGTATATCAAGATAGAAACGAGGGCCGTTTTGGCTCTCATCTCCTCATCACCACTAGTGGTGAGAAAATGGCAGGGAGGTCAAAACGAAGGCAGCTGCTTTTCTTTTTCCTCCCAAGCTTGAATTCCGTCCCATAAGATACACTTTGTCTTTCTGGACTCAAAGTCAGCCAGCAAGCACTTAAGTAAAATTAAGGCAACTGCACCAATGGCAAAGAATTTGATGGAAAGCTTGTTGGAGACAGCTCATTTGAGTAAAAGCGTTGCCTGTTCAGGGAACAATATAATTTCTGGAGAAATATTTCTGGGAAGGGCAGGGTGGCTCTGCAGTTTTATAGCTCAGGTGATATCAATTATCCAGGACAAGTGTTGTATATGACTAACGTTCTCAAACCTGAATTGTGTTTCCCTAGAAGGCTACTATATTTGAAAGGACATTAAGGTGTTAATTTTCCACTTTTTTTTGTTTTAGCATAGCCCTAATATTTTATTTATGAGAAATATTGGGCTGGAAGAAGCGCAAGCTGGAATCAAGATTGCTGGGAGAAATATCAATAACCTCAGATATGCAGATGACACCACCCTTATGGCAGAAAGTGAAGAGGAACTAAAAAGCCTCTTGATGAAACTGAAAGAGGAGAGGGAAATAGTTACCTTAAAGCTCAACATTCAGAAAACTAAGATCATGGCATCTGGTTCCATCACTTCATGGGAAATAGATGGGGAAACAGTGGAAACAGTGTCAGACTTTATTTTTGGGGGCTCCAAAATCACTGCAGATGGTGATTGCAGCCATGGCAAAACCAATACAGTATTGTAAAGTAAAATAAAGTAAAATTAAATAAATAAATAAATAAATAAAAAGAATAATAAAAAAAAAAAGAAAAATGCTTACTCCTTAGAAGGAAAGTTATGACTAACCTAAATAGCATATTCCAAAGCAGAGACATTACTTTGCCAACAAAGGTCCGTCTAGTCAAGGCTATGGTTTTTCCAGTGGTCATGTATGGATGTGAGAGTTGGACTGTGATGAAAGCTGAGTGCCGAAGAATTGATGCGTTTGAACTGTGGCATTGGAGAAGACTCTTGAGCATCCCTTGGCCTGCAGGGAGATTCAAACAGTCCATCCTAAAGGAGATCAGTCCTGGGTGTTCTTTGGAAGGACTGATGCTAAAGCTGAAACTCCAATACTTTGTCCACATCATGCAAAGAGTTGACTCATTGGAAAAGACTGTGATGCTGGGAGGGATTGTGGGCAGGAGGAGAAGGGGACAGCAGAGGATGAGATGGGTGGATGGCATCACTGACTCGATGGACGTTAGTTTGAGTGAACTCCGGGAGTTGGTGATGGACAGGGAGGCCTGGCATGCTGAGATTCATGGGGTCGCAAAGAGTTGGACATGACTGAGCGATTGAACTGAACTGAATATTTTATTATAGTATAATATATACTACTATTCTGAATATAGATTAAGAATGGACATATTTTTAGAAACATTCTGGGTGGGTGTAATACAGGTTTTTTTTTTCCATCTATGCCACCTGAAACCTGAGCTGCTTAGAGAGACATTAATGCTGGGAGCCGGCATGGGAGATCCCACCCATGACAAGGTCATGCAGGACTCGAGGGACTCCCTGGGCCATCCCACCCATGACAAGGTCATGTGGAAGAGTCCTGATAAGCAAGGCCTCAGGACTCGACGGACCCCCTGGACCTGCTCGAGCATCTACCCCAAAACCAGAATCTGTCTGTCTTACTATTTTATGTCTTTCACCAACTCTTCTGACATTAACAGGGTGCTGTCCCCAACCACCTTTCTCTGGTAAGAGTTAACTTAGGGCTTTAGTTAATAAATCTCCTGGGCATGAAAGGAGTGTTTCAAACCCCCTGTTAGCATTCTAGCTTACTTGGCAGGTTTATCCAGACTCTTGCAACATTGTTGAGCCAATGCTTGCTGCCAAGTTCTCACATCCCTTATCCATTGTGTTCCTGGGAGTTCATATAGTTAAGATATAAAAATTACAAGCAGTAGCTTTAACATTAGCAACATTAGACTTTGAATTAATAAGTTCTTTCTTTGCTGTAACCTGCTGAATCTTTGCTCCATAAAAATGTAACTCTGTACTTTAAGGGTGATGCAGGCTAGAAATTTAAGAAAAAACACTTTAAGGAAAAATTATTGTTCTGGCTGACCAACCCTTATCAAAAAGAGGTCATAAAATGTCAATAGGCCTCACTCACTGAAGCTTGGTCACCCCGTGTCATTCTTTCCTTATCTCTTTCTCTATCTTTCTTCATTCACCAACGTCATCCATCCTGAGGATATCCCTGGACTCTGCTGAGGCTGGACCTCGACACATCAAACTAAGAGATGAAATAAAAAATATCCCATTGCTTTGTAGTCTTTCTCCAAGGTGCAGTGATATATTAGTGAAAACGTTGTATCCCTTCCTTTGCTGTGACAAGCAAAGAGATCCCAGTCCATGTGGGACTCCATAGGTAGCTGCAACAAATGTCATAGGGTGAGTAGAAATATGATGAGGTCCTGACTGCTCAGGATAGGTGACCTCACTGCTTTCTTCTATTCATTTTAACTACTCACCTATAAAAACTGGATTCAACTCAAGGTCTTGAGATTCATCAAAAGACCTGCATTTGGAATGAATACAGTTATTCCATGGACCACATGGGTTCTAATACACCGGCCGCAGCTGGCCAAACTGTCACTTGCTTCTGTCTTTTAAGCAAAATGTGGAAATTTCTGGTCAGGAGTCTTCAACCTTGCCATCAGAGAGCCATAACTGCCATATTTAAAAAGGCTTTGCTCCTATGCTAAAGTATTTTCATAGAACAAGAAATGTGGTTTAAATGAGAGAGAAAAAAGAACCAAAAAGAGAAAAAGTAATTTTCTGCCCCTCACACATTTTTATCTAAGTTTGGTCCATGTATGTCTAATCTGGAGGCTGCTATCCTATATAAATTAGAATTTTTTCGATCAGGTGCCCTGAACTTCCCATTCTCTTCTTCCTCTTTCACCCAAATCGCTTGTGACATGTTTATTCATTCTATCAGTTAAAATATTTACTTAGAAACTGCTATGTGCCAGGACTTTTCTGAGCATTGGGAATACAACAGTGAATAAAATACAGGCCTTGTCCTAGTCTTTATATTAGAGGGATGGGGACAATGAACAAACACATAATTATAAAATGTCAAATAGTGATAAGTGATATGAAGAAAAGAAACAGAGTAACTGTATAGGGAATGGTCATGAAAAGCCACTCTGAAGAGGTGACATTTAAGCATGATTTTGAATGAAGTAAGGATTCAGCTTAATTTTTCTTTTCATTGAAGAAAAAATCTGGGCGGTTGCTAAAATGACTAAGTTCAGAGTTGGAAGTAAGAACAGCTATCAGAGTTGAGAAATTTGGGAAATACCATGAGGATATTCAAAGAAGTCATCATGGACTTGAAGATTATCTACTGAAAGTCAACTAAATGATCCAAGGGATGACAGAAGGCTGAGAGGTAACATGGTTAAAATATATAAATTCAATGATGGTTATGAACATGATGAGTGGGGTGGGTCTGTAGGCTGATACATCCAATTCTAGAAAAACAACTTATAAATGGTAAATTAGAATAATAAAAAGTATATCTGAGCTTCTGGTTCTAGCACAAGATAAAGAGATGCACTTCTCCCTAGTTTTCCCAATAAGTACAGCTAAAAACCTATTTTATATAAAACTAACATAAGCACTCTGAAAGGTGGAGGGAGAAAGGCAGACTGGCTAAGGACTTTGGGATCCAAGGAATAACAAAGTGATGAATTTCCTGGGTGTTCTTCATTTATCCTGGACTAGGTATTGACAAAGCCAGCAACCCAGAGAAACCAAAGAGCACAGACAAAACTAGTTTCAAGAAAGCCTGCTCTCTCTAGTCAAAAGACCAAGAAAGGGGCAAACAGCAATTCAGAAAAATTTTAGATAATAAACACTTTATTCCAGCCAAACAATATAGGAAAATCATGGGCCTTACCCTCATTCCAATGAGCAAAGACTAAGTAGGGAACCTAGTGGGTAGGAGAAGGCCAAATGGATCTTTCTCTAATCCCCAGCCAATGTTAGTGGAGGCCACATGGTGAGCAAAAATCAGGTGCCCCTCCCTCTCTATCAGCCAGGGTGGTATCAGCAAAGTCCTAGAAGGGAGCTTCAACTTCTAGGGCCTTAGCCTCATTCCCATGAGCAAAGCCTAAGTAGGGAACCTAGTGGGTAGAAGAAGGCCATATGGATCATTCATCCCCAATCAATGTTAGTGGAGGCCACACGGTGAGCAGAAATCAGGTGCTCCTCTCTCTATCAGTATCAGAAAAGCCCTAGAAGGGAGCTTCAATATCTAAGTCAACAAGCAGTAACAGGGTGTCCCTCTACTTCCCCAGAGTATCAATGCAGGCTTAGTGGAGAACGTGCACTTCTATTTCCACACAGTAGTAATGAGGTGGTGACCACTTCCCCCACCAGCATGATGCCAGAGTAGACCTACCAAAAGAAAAGATGTTAGAAAGATCCAGAATCTCATAATATAATATTTACAATGTCAAGAATTTAATTTTAAAAAGTCACTGATATCAAGCAACCAGAAAATCTCAAACTAAAGAACAGATACCAATACCAAGATGATACACATGTTGGAATTATCTGGAAGTTCACGGTTCAGTATTGCTGAAGCCTGGCTTGGAGAATTTTGAGCATTGCTTTGAACGTGGAGTAGCTCTTCTCGGCCCTCAGGCTTTTATGAAGTCTTTATTTCTTGCAAATCCTGAAGGCTGATCTGGTTGATATCAAGTCCCCGAGAGCTTCCTTCTTTTGTTGTACTATGTGGATGATTTGCTTCTTTGCTCCCCTTCTTAAGCCTCCTTACAGGAAACCAGCATCCACTTCAGAAAGCTTTTCACCTGTTACTAGACAATTGTGTGCCAGCTCTACATAGGTCTCTCTGCCAAAACCACCCACCAGCAGTAGTGGCCGAGCGGTTAAGGCAATGGAGCAGAAATCCACTGGGGTCTCCCCCTGCAGGTTCAAACCCTGCCGACTATGGCAAGTCAAGGTTTCGACACACGTGCTTAGTTCTCTTTTGCAGGCGTCTCCGCAAACCATTTAAAGAATTTATGAACGGCTGGGATACGACTGGGACCCCAAGGGGGCTAGACGACGAAGACATGACAGAGCTAGGGAGTCGGGCGATTGTGGTAACAACCTGAGTCCGGGAGGAGCGGGAGACGCACAAAACCCTTCAGACAATCGCCAACAGGAAGGCCAGTAGCGCAAAAACGGACAACGCCGACTTTACAGGTCATCTAATTGGTGGTCATGTATGGATGTGAGAGTTGGACTGTGAAGAAGGCTGAGTGCTGAAGAATTGATGCTTTTGAACTGTGGTGTTGGAGAAGACTCTTGGGAGTCCCTTGTACTGCAAGGAGATCCAACCAGTCCATTCTGAAGGAGATCAGCCCTGGGATTTCTTTGGAAGGAATGATGCTAAAGCTGAAACTCCAGTACTTTGGCCACCTCATGCAGAGTTGACTCATTGGAAAAGACTTTGATGCTGGGAGGGATTGGGGGCAGGAAGAGAAGGGGACAACAGAGGATGAGATGGCTGGATGCCATCACCGACTCGATGGATGTGAGTCTGAGTGAACTCCGGGAGTTGGTGATGGACAGGGAGGCCTGGTGTGCTGTGATTCATGCGGTTGCAAAGAGTCGGACACGACTGAGTGACTGAACTGAACTGAGTCCAAACTCTCCTATATCATTTCTTCTTCTTCTTTATAAATTTATTTACTTTGGGCTGTGTCAGCTCTGAGTTGTGACACGCAGGATCTTTCACTGCAGCACGCAGAATTCTCTCCAGTTGTAGCACAGGAGCTCCGGAGTGCATGGGCTCTCTTACTTTCCCCGTGGGATGTGAGATCTTACTTTCCCGGCCAGGGATCAAACCCTCATCCCCTGCATTGGGAGGCAGATCCTTAACCACTGGACCACCAGGGAAGACCCTATTATTTTTCTTTTTGAGCGCAAAGATATCTGTCATTCTAAAGAAGAAATAGCTACTTCATTAATGTATTCCTTTTGAAATACACATACACAAACACACATTATGCACATTTCTCCTTTCTCAGTTTCAAATAGGTATCTGATTTTTTTAGGATTAATAAAGTACTTTTCTCTCTTACCTTACTCCTTTCTCTGTCTCTATAGACAAAAATAGGTTTATATCTTTTATTTGGAGTTCATGGGATACGGTTTATGAATCTACATGAATACCTATATGGCCTAGGTTTAGATAGAACAACACACCTCATGAAATTAATTCTGTTAAAAATTGAATTTAAATATCCACTGCAAGGCAGCATAGTCTGCTTCCTGCTAAATTACCATTTTATCATTAAAATGAATATTTTTATAATTTTCATTATTAAACTAAAAAAAGAGCAATAGAACTAAAGAAAAGGTAAGAGGGAGATAATTCTGACATATGAACTATGAGGAAAACTACAATATCTGTTTCAGAATTCAATTTCTCACTGATTTAGTCTACTTTTTCTGCCTTCAAAGATGCACTCAAAGCAATATATGGGGGCTACATTTAACTGTTTGTATCATATTTCATATTAATTTACATTAACTGAATAATAGCATTGAAATTAAAATGGAGTTACTATTAATGTCACACGTTTTGTGCTATATTTCTGGGTGTTTTTGTAATTGAAGAAATCATTTAAGATAAATTTTATCTCGTCATGTTATTTTTTTTTTCACTTGGCTTTTCAGTTTCTGCTCATACTCTTTCAGTAAATGCAACATGTTTTTTTAAAAAGTCAGATATATATGTGTTTGTGTGTAAAAAATTATATATGTTTGAATATATCTGTTTAAGCTTTTAGACATTAAAAAATTCTTTATATTTTATACAAGAAGATAAATTTCCATACTTCAAGATACAGGATGCATTCCTAGTTTTATCACTAAAAAGTTGACTTTAGCTCTGTATCTTCTCTCTTCCTAAAACTTCAGTTGTATTATTTAAAGGGAAACATTTGTCAACAAATCCATGATAGGAAGCTTCTGAGAAGGTCTCCAATGATCCCTGCCTCCCTCAGTACAATTCTAGGCATTTAGGCAACAATTGTTGAATGAAAAATACAATACAAAGACTCTTGTTTTCACTGAACTCAAATTATATATGAAATCTTCTATTTTCTGTAGAATTTGATGTGGCCGATTTCCAGCCTCTTGAAAATCTGTCCCCTCTTGGTTTCTGTAGTCTGGTATTATTCTGTTCTCCTCTTGGTCTTCAATTGTTTCTTCATTCTCCTTCACTGGCTCCGCCTCTCATTAAGTCTTGGTTCCTGGGCTCCTGATTTATAGAATTTATTCCTCAGCAAACCCATTCATTTCCTCAAACACAATACTTATCTCTTTAAATGTAGCCTCTCAATTTTATATTTCTCATCCCATTTCCTATTTAGTGACTCCCTATTCATATATATTTCTAATTGGATAATCCCACACCTTCAAGTAATGACCTAATTATCATCAACTACTTAAAATGGGTCTCCTTATGTTCTTATATTCCATCAATGACAGCACTATTCTCTCAGTCATCCAGTCTCACCATTAATCTTCTCTTTCTAATCAATCAAGTCCTGCTCATATTGCCTTTACAGCATCTCTTGCATCCATTCTTGACTTTCCATTACCATGACTAGGTCCTCACCACTTGATGAATGGATTGACTAAATACTATCTTAAATAATTTCTAGTCTTTCTATTCCAATCTTTCCTTTACACTACTTCTAGGCTAATTTTTATGAAATATTGCCTTCATCATGTCATCATCCTGAATCAGGAAACTTGAATAGCTTTCCATTGTCCATAAAACCTAAACTCCTCATCTTGACATTTAAAGCTCTCCAAATTTGCTCTAGCCTTTGCTTATTTATTCAGACTAATTTCCTGCTGTTAACCAATGCAAACAAGTCAGGATGGTCTCCTTCAAGTTCCTAGAGCATATTAAGCTTATCTGGGCCTCTAGGATTTTGCTCATGATAGTCACTAAGCTTAGAAAGAATATTCCCCACTCTTCTGGTGTACAAAATCCTACCTATGCTTAAGTCTCTCTTGGTAACAAGTCCCTTACCACTTACACCTCTACTCTTCATTTCTTAGTTAGTGCCTACTGTATATGTTACTTGCTCTGCCTCTGAATCATATTTTTTCATAGTATATTTTTTCATTGTGTCAGTTTCCCTTGTAGGAGTCTAGTCTACTTAACAGTAAGACAAGGGTCATCATTTGTTCCCTCCACCACTTTTTTTTAGCAATCCACAACAGCAGATCCAATTCTAAGTTTTAAAAAAATACTTAGAATCTCAAAGAGTCTTTGATTTCTGTAGGCTATATTTAATACCAACTATACAAAAATTGGGTGTCCCAGGTGGTGCTAATGGTAAACAACCCACCTGCCCATCAGGAGACATCAGAGACACAGGTTCAATCCCTGGGTCAGGAAGATCCCCTGGAGAAGGATATCACAACCCACTCCAGTATTCTTGCTGGAGAATCCCATGGACAGGCGGAGCCTGGTAGGCTACAGTATACAAGGTTGCAAACAGCCAGATATGACAGAAGCAACGTAGCACATGCTAGGAGTTATAACTGTGACATTTTAAAAGTTTTGATTTATTTACGCTTTTACATATAACAACAAGAAGTCAAATGTATGTTTACATTAAGTAACATGTTTATGAAAAATAACTATATTTTCCAAAACAAAATAAAAAGAATAGGCTTGACTAATTTGCAAATCTTTTTAATATGAGAGTTCATTAGAAGACAGTTGAATTCCTGTGTCTCCTTCTGCATTCACTATGCTGTGATATGTTTTTTGTGATAGGTTCTTTTAAAGTATATGAAGAAATCTGGCCTAATGTAAATATGTAACTGAAAAGTGGAAGAGTAGTTGAATAATTGTTTCAGATCAGTGTGGATATTCTTCTTTAATACTATACCAAAATTTGGCACTGGTACTTTCTTTAAGACAAATGCAGTGGGGAATCTGAATCCATATTAATGAGTGTTTTACACACTGTTATATTAAAATCCACTGGTCCGCCTTGTACCTTATTATTTTGTAAAAATTACCTTGGCCACCCTGGATCTCTGTTGCAGCCTGTGGACTCTTCGCTGTGGCAGGTGACTCTCTAGTTGTGGCTCACTGGGTCAGTTGCCCCAGGGCATGTGGGATCTTAGTTCCCTGACTAGGGGTCAAACCTGTGTCTCCTGCATTGGAGAGTGTATTCTTAACCCCTGGACCACCAGGGAAGTTCCCCAGCCTTATGCTTTAAATGAATCTTTACCTAAGCATGATTTTACATCATGCATTGATCATTTGAAAAATAGTGTTTCACTGAGCTATGTAGATCTTCCAAATGGTGACTTATTTCATTACATAATATTTTAAAAACCACATGAGTTAACATCACTGCTGATCTTGAGAGTAACAGGCAGGAAGGCTAGGATCCCCAAGTGAGGGGATAGACTGCAAGTGTCAGAGGTTTTTTTTCCTCTCTCTTAAGAGGCAAGAGAAAACCAACTACAAGTGTCAGATGGTTTCTTGCCCTTCTCTATACAAAATTGAAAGGAGGTTTCTTTTCAAATTCTGTGTTGTCACAATGACACCTGCTTCCACCTGAACTTAACTTTTTCAAAACTTGAGCTAACCAATGCGTTTTTCTTGTGGAAATGGTTTTCTTAAGCTATGTTAATGAACTACAGATTTCCTTAGAATCTGCTTTTCTTCAAATCAGTTCTGCCTAAGACTCAGAACCCATAATGGCTCAACAAACCAGTATGTATTACCCATTTCTCTTAAGCTGTGTTAGGGAAACTATGTATTTGCTTGGAAATCGCCTTTCTTCAAGATTCATGTCAATTGTTTTATGGCCCGGGATGACTCACCTTGTGCCAATGCTATCTCAAAATGCATGTTGTGGGTGAGGAGCCTGGTGCAACTGCCTGAGTTTTGAGACATGTCCTTTCTCTAATTAGCAGCTTGCTAATAGGTATGTGACTTGTTGCTATAAACTAGCAAGGGGGTACTCTTTCTGCCCCCTTCTAATGTCTATGTCTGAAGCTTTCTCTATCTCTTTTCTACTTTAATAAAACTTTACTACACAAAAGCTCTGAGTGATCAAACTTCTTCACTGGTCTCAGATCAAATTCCTCTCCAATGGTCAAAGATGGAAACATGTGAACAACAAAGAAAAAGTAATACAGTACTGAATTATAACACCAAATGTAAGATAAATTTTTATGAGTCCTTAATGGTATAAATAAATAATTGAATAAATAAATTAATGGAGGAATAGAGAAAAATAAACCTTACAAAGGAATTACACATAATTTATGTAGATTCTCCCCTCTAGGAGTTGCAACTTAATTATTTTATCAACAACCTCTCCCCTACTCCTCTGCCTTCCCTCCACCAATGTGAGCAGGACTTGCTGACTTATTTCTACCTGGAGAAAAAATTAACTTCTTACATGTCCTCTTACTACCTCAGAGCTGGCAGCGGGCACTCTCATTTTGAATCCCTCATACGCATCAAGTCTCTTTGACTTCCTTTTCTCTTATCAGCTGGAGAAAACTCTGTGCACTTAAGTGTACTTATGTGATCTGGCTAGGCTCACCTGAATAAAGGTCAACTGTACCATCTAATATAACAATCACAAGAGTAGTATCTCTTCATATATATACAGGTTCCAGGGATTAGGGCATGACATTTTTAGGGGCCATTTTCAGAGTTCTCAACACACTGTTGTATAAATTCACACTGAAAATCAAATTCACACTTACAGAAAAATGATTTGTATGAAGAGTTAGATCTTTATAGAAAAATTGTTCTGTGAGAATCATCAGCTCTAGGTGCAACACAATTTATATTTCAAAATTACTTATCAGAAATGTATTCCAATATTATCACAACCTGTAAATATATGTTGCTTTCATTATGACAATTGAAAATGAGATTGCTGAAAATATAAATTTTGAGTATCCAGTAAATGATTTTGCAGAGTGAGCCAGAAAAACCTTATGACCAATCAAGTTATCACATTAACAAAATACTATTTATTGTATTATATAAAATTGACACCATTTTTTGCAATTCAGAAGTTTGTGTTGTTATTCATGTGTCATTGTGACTACTATTCTATTTTATATATAATAAAATACTTAAAGGGAAAACATTTTTATTTTTGTATCTTTTACAGAATTTCCTGGATTTTCATTTTGTACTAGGTCCCACAAATTATGTACCCAGCCCTGATCTGACAAGAACATTACAAGAAAAGTAAATTACAAACCAATATCCTTCAGTAACATAGACACAGAAATCTTTAATAAATATTAACAACTTGAATTCAGCAATATATACAACAGATAATACATCATAAACAATTAATGATTACCCCAGGAATCAAAGTTTTATTTAATATTCAAAGCCTATCAAGTTAATTCATAATCTTAACAGAATAAAGATTTAAAAACCATGTGATAGAAAGATGGTAATGATAACCCTGTATGTGAGACAGCAAAAGAGACACAGATGTATAGAACAGTCTTTTGGAGTCTGTGGGAGAGGGAGAGGGTGGGATGATTTGGGAGAATGGCATTGAAACATGTATAATATCATATAAGAAACAAATCGACAGTCCAGGTTCCATGCAGGATACAGGATGCTTGGGGCTGGTGCACTGGGATGACCCAGAGGGATGGTACTTGGAGGGAGGTAGGAGGGGGATTCAGGATGGGGAACACGTGTACACCCATGGTGGATTCATGTTGATGTATGGCAAAACCAATAAAATATTGTAAAGTAATTAGCCTCCAATTAAATAAATTTAAATTAAAAAAAAAGAAAATAGAATTCATGCATAGTGAGTAACAAGATAGGAGGAGCAGAAGTCCTTGACACCAGGAAGCCACCAAACCATCCATGAACAGACTCCTGACCTCTTTTCATGAGAGAAAAATAAACTATTTTCTTTAAACCAAAAAAAAAAACCAAACAAACAAACAAAAAAAAAAACACCAAAACCATGTGATAATCACAAAGGCGGAAAAAAATTGACATCAATTCAGAATTAAAAGGAAAATCTCAGCAGACTAAGGATTCTCTTCAGCCTGATAACAGGTATCTCGAAAAACCAACAGTTAACATAATTGTTAACAATAAAATATTAAATGCTTTCCCATTAAAATTAGGAAAATGGTAAAAACATCTGCTCTTACTATTTCTATTCAACATTATACTAGAGGCTGTAATAAGTGCAATACAGAAATAAAAAGCACAAAGATTGAGAAGAAGGAAAGTTAAACTGTTTTTTTCCCATAGTCAACATGATCATTTACATACCAATACTAGTGTTAGTTGTTCAGTCATTTTCGACTCATATTGACCCCATGAACTGTAGCCTGCCTAGCTCCTGTGTCCATGGAATTCTCCAGGCAAGAATACCGGAGTGGGTTGACATTCCCTTCTCCAAGGGATCTTCTGGACCCAGGGATTGAACCCAGGTCTCCTTCATTGCAGGCAGATTCTTTACCATCTGAGTCACCAGGGAAGCCCCAAGAAACCTTCAAAAAATAGAAAAGGTACAAGATATATGGGAAATATATTAAAATCGATCATATTCTTGCAACAAATAACTGGAATATGAAAAGTAATAAAATATTTACAAAAGCATCAAAAATATAAGATGAATAGGCATATATTTAATGTAAAATGTGTGGTTCTCCCACACTAAATATTCAAAACATTGAAGACCTACATAAATTGAAGGATATAGCATGTTCACTATATGTTCACTTGGAAGACTCCATATTTTTAAGATTTTAATTCTCTACAAATTGATCTCTACTTTCAATGGAATTCTGATTGAAATTTCAGCTGACTTTTTTTTGGTAGAAATTGATAGGGTATTTCTAAAACTTTTATAGAAATGCATCTTAGCTAGGATTGCCAAAATAATCTTGAAAAAAGATTAAAGTAGGAGAACTTACACTATCTGATTTTAATGTCTAAAATAATGCTGCAATAATTAAGACAGTGTAGTAGATACATAAGAATAGATCAATAGATCAGAAAGGAGTCAAGAAATAGACTAACTCACAAATCAGCGAATGATTTTTGACAAAGATGCTGAAACAACTATTAAAACAAGCTTTGGTTCACCTCTTACACCATATACAAAAATAATTCAAAATGAATCATAAACTTAAATATAAAAATTAAAATTAAAAAAATTAAACTTAATTTAAAAATTAAAACTCTAAGAAGAAAGTATAACAGATCATCTTTGTGAACTGGAAGATAAGCAACAATTTCTTGACTCAAATACATAAAGACTAACAATAAAAGAAAAAAATGTTATCTATATTTTGTAAAATTAAAAAATGTCAAGACATCAAAGGACATCATTAAGAAAGACAAGAAAATACAAACCACTATACTGGAAAATATATGTGCAAAATATATGACTAACAAATGGCTCACATCCAGACATTTAAAGAGCTCTTACAAGCCAATAATAAAAATAAACAACCTGATAAAAGAGGCACTTAATACTTAGACATTTCACAGAAAGGTATCCACCAATGGCTAATAATGATGCTCAACATTAGTCATTAGATTAAAGTTGTAATGATATACTACTACACACCCACTGAAATAAATAAATTAAGAAATGTTTAGTGACCACAGTTTGAATGCTGTGGTGTTTAGTTGGTTAATGTGTTCATATTTTCTAGGCTTTTTCTATGATCAGAACTATGAATGAAATATTTGTTGAGAAAAACTGCATTATGAATTCATACTAATATCTCTAATGTAAATATGATTACATTTTTCTTGTTCTATTTTTTATTTAAATTTATTTCTTTTTAATTAGAGGATAATTGCTTTACATTATTGTGTTGGTTTCTGCCATATATCAAAATGAATCAACCATAGGTATACCTATGTCCCCTTCCTCTTGTACCTTCCTCCCACCTCCCACCCCATCCCACCCCTCCAGGTTGTCACAGAGCACTGAATTTGATTCTTGTTCTATATTATATCCCTTTTCTCAAATATTGAAGACATTTATTGGGGCAGTTATTATTTGGGCTGCTATTATTTGATCAGTTGTTTGCTCAAAGAAGAAATTGCTCAATAGATAATGGAACTATTTCGATACTGAGCTGTTTGCTGGAAAGAAGGAACTGCATAATCAAACTAAGAGTGAAGGGAATTAATATTATTAATTAATTAATGAGGGACAATTACAATCCTTGAAAGAGAATGATATCTTGGTTCATGAGGGGGAAATCTTTGCTTTGCCAGAAAGATTGCTACTTAAGGAACTGCCATATTGGAGGCTGAATGAAACACAGTGGTATAACATAACTACCTAAGAGTTTGTAATTCCATATATCATTGTAGAAATTAATAATAATTGTTTTAAAATTCAGAAGATGTTTTCCCCCAGCTATGAACAACAACAACAGCAACTGTTAGAGGGGATTTGATATTGTCCTGAAACTGCTTATTCTTTTGTTGGATTTCCCATCAATTATTTCATTTCGTTTTTGTAACTACCCCTACAGGTGTGTATGGCAGGTATTATTTTCCCCATGTGAGAGATGAGAATGTTCAGGGGTGTGAAATAACTTATCCAAGATCACTTACATATCTAGTAAAAATACTCTCCATTTGTAGCCCAGTGCTCTTTCCATGACACCAGAAACAGTATAGTAACAATAAAACAAGGGCTATTCAAGCCCTCTGGTGAAATGTTGAAGTATACTCACCACAAGAAATGCTTGTGTTCATTCTAAACCCACAATTCCTGACAAGGTCTAGGGATAGAGTAGAGAAGAGAGGACTGATAACAATCAGGTAGACCAGCAAGATAAAGTATCTACATTAGTTAACAATTTACTCTAAAACTTAATGACTTAAAACAACAAATATTATTTCATATGGTTTCTGAGAGTCAGGAACCCAGGAGAGACATAAAAGGATAGTTCTGGTTCGGAATTGTTTATGAGATTGCAATCAAGTTGTCAACCAGGGATTGAGACCCACTCGGGTATTCTTGCCTGGAGAATTCCATGGACAGAGAAGCCTGACAGGTTACAGTCCATGGGGTCTGCAAAGAGTCAGACACAACTTAGCGACCAACACTTTCACTTTCATTAATACTTAATGGTATATCTTCAAGAAAATTAGAGCTACCAAGGAACATTGCATGCAAAGATGGGTTCGATAAAGGACATTGCATGCAAAGATGGGTTCGATAAAGGACAGAAATGGTATGGACCTAACAGAAGCAGAAAATATTAAGAGGAGGTGGCAAGAATACACAGAAGAACTGTACAAAAAAGGTCTTCACGACCCAGATAATCATGATGGTGTGATCACTCACCTAGAGCCAGATATCCTGGAATGTGAAGTCAAGTGGGCCTTAGAAAGCATCACTATGAACAAAGCTAGTGGAGGTGATGGAATTCCACTTGAGCTGTTTCAAATCTTAAAAGATGATGCTGTGAAAGTGCTGCACTCAATATGACAGCAAATTTGGAAAACTCAGCAGTGGCCAAAGGACTGGAAAAGGTCCGTTTTCATTCCAATCCCAAAGAAAGGCAATGCCAAAGAATGCTCCAACTACTGCACAATTGCACTCATCTCACATGCTAGTAAAGTAATGCTCAAAATTCTCCAAGCCAGGCTTCAGCAATACGTGAACCATGAACTTCCTGATGTTCAAGCTGGTTTTAGAAAAGGCAGCGGAACCTGAGATCAAATTGCCAACATCTGCTGGATCATGGAAAAAGTGAGCCAGTTCCAGAAAAACATCTATTTCTGCTTCATTGACTATGCCAAAGCCTTTAACTGTGTGGATCACAATAAACTGTGGAAAATTCTGAGAGAGATGGGAATACCAGACCACCTGACCTGCCTTTTGAGAAATCTGTATGCAGGTCAGGAAGGAACAGTTAGAACTGGACATGGAACAACAGATTGGTTCCAAATAGGAAAAGGAGTACGTCAAGGCTGTATATTGTCACCCTGCTTATTTAACTTATATGCCGAGTACATCATGAGAAAGCCTGGACTGGAAGAAACACAAGCTGGAATCAAGATTACTGGGAGAAATATCAATAACCTCAGATATGCAGATGACACCACCCTTATGGCAGAAAGTGAAGAGGAATTAAAAAGCCTCTTGATGAAAGTGAAAGAGGAGAGTGAAAAAGTTGGTTTAAAGCTCAACATTCAGAAAATGAAGATCATGGCATTCGGTCCCATCACTTCATGGGAAATAGATGGGGAAACAATGGAAACAGTGGCAAACTTTATTTTTGGGGGCTCCAAAATCACTGCAGATACTGACTGCAGCCATGAAATTAAAAGACGCTTACTCCTTGGAAGAAAAGTTATGACCAACCTAGATCGCATATTCAAAAGCAGAGACATTACTTTGCCAACAAAGGTCCGTCTAGTCAAGGCTATGGTTTTTCCAGTAGTCACGTATGGATGTGAGAGTTGGACTGTGAAGAAGGCTGAGTGCCCAAGAATTGATGCTTTTGGACTGTGGTGTTGGAGAAGACTCTTGAGAGTCCCTTGGACTGCAAGGAGATTCAACCAGTCCATTCTGAAGGAGATCAGCCCTGGGATTTTTTTGGAAGGAATGATGCTAAAGCTGAAACTCCAGTACTTTGGCCACCTCATGAGAAGAGTTGACTCATTGGAAAAGACTCTGATGCTGGGAGGGATTGGGGGCAGGAGGAGAAGGGGACGGCAGAGGATGAGATGGCTGGACGGCATCACTGACTCGATGGACGTGAATCTGAGTGAACTCTGGGAGATGGTGATGGACAGGGAGGCGTGGCAGGCTGCGATTCATGGGGTTGCAAAGTCGGACACAACTGAGCAACTGAACTGACTGATGAAGATAAAATGAGACTAAACTCAGTTCAAGAGTGTCTATAGCATAAATATTTAACATATGTCATAATGATGGTGGTTTTATTTTCTCAGCCACCTACTTGCCCAGCCTTGGTTCTGTTGTCAATCATCTGCAGCTATGGCCTTGATCTCAGAAATTCATACATACCCCTTCCTGGTGTGAGAGGCTCACGGAATCTTCTCCTCCAGAGAGGCATCTATTAAACTGGTCAAAATTATCAAAGAAAACCATTTAAAATCTCTGGAGCTGGATCAACAGGCTTATACAAAATTGAGAGATTTATTCAACAAATTTGATGGAAACGTGCAAGAACAGTAGCAACCCATGACAGTCGAGCAGCACCCATCACTCCCCTGGCTCCATCTGTAGAAAAACTACTCCAGGCCCACTGGACAGACTGGGCTGACTCAGAATCAGCCTAGTAAACAACTTGTATCTTCCCCAGTTTCGTGGTCTGGAATGTCTGCACTGGAAAGCTGGTGGAACCGGGTGAATATCCCACTTCTCCATCTCTGTGCTGCAGAATCTATACTGGGCGGGTGACAGCAACCAGTTGGTGGTGCCTGTTTCCTCAACTCACAGCACCCGCTCTACAGGGAGGATCTGGGTGGATTAGTTAGTGAAGAACAGTGTCCCCCAACTCCCTGTAATGCCATAGCACCGAGGTTCTCCCTAGGAGGACTTGTGAGGCAAATTGCAGACTCTGATCTGGCCTAGCCAGAGACAATAGACTTACGGATTCGAGCAGAGGAATTCGTACCCCCAGGGTGTTGTCTAACACTGTAACCGCTCGCAGAGGCTAGCCATCAGAGGATAACAGATTGGTAACATGAACAGAGGGAGACCAGACATAGGAAGTATATCAGGGAAAGAGATAGTCTAGGAGTCCTGCTAAAATCACACTCACCCCCTGTGCTCAAAGAAATCTGAGCAAAGACTTCTTTGCTCAAAGCTGCATTTTCTCAGGGGTGGCTAGAGAAAGCACTTCCAAAATACAAGTCCCTGACTGACTGGTTTCCCCCTGAACTGCGAAAGCAGTCTGCAAGCCACAGATCCAATGGAAAAGGATGAAGACCTCACTGGATCTAGGGACTTAGGCACAGCTTCTGACTAATTGATGGCTTAACCACAAAGCTATGCTGACTCAACAGCAAACTCAAGGAAGCTAGACTTAAAAATAAAAAAGGGGAAAAAACAAACAAACAAAAAAAACCTCTGCAGAAACTTTTGACACTACCCACTACAGGGTAAATAGAATTCCTAGAATTAGTCCAGCTAAGCCATTAGACAAAAAAAACAAAAACAAAAACAAAAACAAAACAAAACAAAAAAAACAAGCCCCAGAGGGAGGTTAGTTTACTGTTGCTATAATATTATCTAAAATGCCCAGTTTTCAACAAAAGATTATTATATATACAAAGAAACAGAAAAGTATGACCCATATTCAGGACAGCAGAAAAGTAGGAAGTAGAAAAGTAGAAAGCAGAAACTGTCTGAGGGGGGTCTTAGCGGACAAAGACTTTCAAGTAACTTTTATACACATGTTCCAGGAAGTAAAGGAAACTACATTTGAAGAATTAAAGGAAGGTATAGTGATAATTTCTCATTAGAGAATATCAATGAAGAGATAGACATTATAAAAATGAGGTGGTGAAAATTCTGGATCTGAAAACTATCATCACTTAATGAAAAGTTCAGTAGAAGGGTTCAGAAGCAGATGTGACCTGGCAAAAGAAAGAATTACTAAACTTGAAAATAGATCGATCAAGATTATACAGTCTGAGGAACAGAAAGAAAAAAGTGAACAAAAGCCTCAGAGACTTGTGGGACACCATAAAGTATGTCACAATATGCATAATGGGGATCCTAAAAGGAAAAGAGAGGGAAAAAAAGGGAAGAAAGTATATTCAAAGAGTTAATATAACTGCACATTTCCCCAAATTGACAGAAAATATTAATCTACACATCCAAGTTCAGTAGACCCTTTTCTGGTTCTCTTCGCCAACGTCTGGGTGTCCCTCAGTGAATAATTTCCTCCTTTCTCACCTCCATGAGGTGAGGCAGCTTCTGGGGCTAAAGACGAGAAGAAGTATTGGGCAGAGTGGCCACAAGGTATGCTGTGCAGATTTGAGCAGATCAGACCGCCAAGGGAGTTCAAGGAGGTTGAATCCAGCCCACTCTCCACTTTCAAAGCTATGCAACTGATGCAGATGTGCATCCACCCAGAGAGATAAGCGCCATTCTTTTGTAGGTGTGGAGGCAATAAAGTGGTGGGACTCAGGGCAGCCAGAAAAGCCACTTCGCAGAGGTATACAATCACCCATACAATTGAGCAGGGAGGACTTGAAGGGTAATAAAACTCAAGACATCCACAAAGACTTGGTTCGATCCCTGGGTTGGCAAAATCCCCTGGAGGAGGGCATGGCAACCCACTCCAGTATTCTTGCCTGGAGAATTCTATTGACAGAGGAGCCTGGCAGGCTACAGTCCATGGGGTTGCAAAGAGTTGGACATGACTGAGCAACTAAGCACAGCACACTGTCTCTCTCAGTTATTATAAGGAAAAAAAGGAGTGTAAAGTCCTTAGCAAAGTGTTTGGCACATAGTAGACTCAATACTTGTAACTATGTGAGCTGTTATTAATGTTTAAAGTGTAGTCACCAAAGGCAGGAGTGCTGTGTGACTCCTGATACAGTGCTCCTGCAATTGTACCTTCCCTTACCAGGAGAGCTAGAGCCTCTTGAAAGTCTTTTCTTTGGAGGTATGTGTCTCCTTTTTCTTAACTCTGCAAAGCAACTTCTTCCTTGACCCACTTCTCTCTAGGCTATATTGACTGGCACTGGGGCTAGAGACTAGAGTCCTGGCTTCTTGGAGTTGGAAAGTCTTTTTTTTTTTTTTTTTGGTCATGCCTGTCTTGCTATTTTATTTATTTATTTATTTTTGAAAGAGTCTTAAAGGACCACTGACTTAGGGATTTTCAAAGCCTACAATGTGGATACGCTTCAAATCAGCATCATGTAGGGGAGCTTATTAAAATACAGATAGCACAGAGCCCTCCTACAGAGAATCTTTTTCAGGAGGCCTGGAGTGGGACTTGAGAATCTAGGCTTTTGACCAGTGGCCCACATGATTCTGGTCCTCTGCACCTTCTCCCTCATGTCTGCAAACATGGAATTCCCTAGAAGGCACCAATCACAGGGATGGAGAGGCAGATTGATAGGCAAGTATCCTCTGCTTATGGAAAGTTTTGTCCCTGACTAAGCCCATTTCCTCTGCCTCCCGTACCCTGCTGACATTACTAGATCTGACCTTTGAAGCTACAGTGCAGAAAACCAGATTTCTCCATTATTCCCGTGTCACCAGTAGTGATAGCCATGTTTCTTAAAACTGAAAATATCTCCTGTCTCCTCCCTAATTCTTTCCATGCTTCGCTTCTCCAGACTGAGCAACCTTACCACCCTCTGTGTAACTAATTGGCTTAGAGATATTGCAGCCTCACTGGGGGCCAAGCAAACTGAGCATTTGCCTTCAGTTTTCTTTGCTTTTCTAGGCATGGCAGAGCAGCAGTAGATGGCAGCTGTGTCCCAAAGTGTTCCCATTCTCTTTCCCTTCCTCCCTTATTTCTACTCCCCCTCTGGTTCTATCCAGGAGTGACAGGCGTTATGGGAACACTGTTATTACTTCAAGTCCCCTCAAAAGAACATGTGGAACTCTGCTGCATACACTTCCTACAGAGGGCATATTAGTTTTGCTTGGTAAGCACGCCCTAATTGGGGTCCCAGAGGGAAATTCTAATACCAGTACAGAAAATGAAGAACACCAACAGATGGGGTGAGAAGCGTGATGGGGAGGGTGGCAACCAGGATTGCATGTCTTCTGGAATCTGTAACAACCATAAGACAGGCTAAATCTGAGGGAAACACCCCAGCCCCCAGTGGAAAGATAAGATCAGGTGGCAGAATGAAGTGTAATAGTTCTTCACAATATTTACACAGTGAGTCTCTGCCCACTCAGGGATTTCTTTGCAGAATTTGAAATCAGCCACTGTGGACCTGCTGTTTTTTGTTTTGTGTCTTTTGAGGGTTTTTTCTAGAGGAGTGGGTACGCAGGGGGAGGGTACTTTACTCCTAGGTTTCTTGTGAGACACATAAACTCAAGTCATAAGGCCCAAACTCAATAATCTCCAGCTTGTGGGCTGCAGACTCCTTATTGCAACTAGTCTGGGAATCCACACACTTGGTATTCCTTACTTTCATGGTTGGATAATCTAAACTTTTTGAGATACATTTTTGAGTCCCTTCTTTTAGAAACTTCTTGGAGGTCTCAGTTTTTAGTTTTTCATTTTCTCTATCTACAATTATTTGCTTGATGATATGTCATCCCCTAAAAGCTATGACAAAGTTAGACAGCATATTAAAAAGCAGAGATATTACTTTGCCAACAAAGGTCCGTCTAGTCAAAGTTATGGTTTTTCTAGTAGTCATGTATGGATGTGAGAGTTGGACAATAAAGAAAGCTGAGCACTGAAGAACTGATGCTTTTAAACTGTGGTGTTGGAGAAGACTCTTGAGAGTCCCTTGGACAGCAAGGAGATCAAACCAATCCATCCTAAAGAAAATCAGTCCTGAATATTCATTGGAGGGACTGATGCTGAAGCTGAAACTCTGATACTTTGGCCATCTGATATGAAGAACTGACTCATTGGAAAAAGACCCTGATGCTGGGAAAGATTGAAGGCAGGAGGAAAAGGGGATGGCAGAGGATGAGATGGTTGGATGGCATCACCAACTTAATGGACATGAGTTTGAGTAACCTCTGGGAGGTGGTAATGGCCAGGGAAGCCTGGCATGCTGCAGTCCATGGGGTTGCAAAGAGTTGGACACAACTGAGTGATTGAACTGAACTGATGTCATCCCCTAGCTTTACTATCTTAATCCATTCCCCCAACTCTACTCCCAAACCCTCTGCATCTACAGCCTTCTCCATCTTAAAACCTTCAAGTCATTCTTGACATGCCCCTTCCTCTCACATCCTACATGCATCTGTTGGTAAATTCTCTTAGTTCTACTTTCAAAACACTATCTATTCGGAATCCAATTAAACTTCTTCCTACTGCTATACTCCAAGTTGAAGCCAATATCGATTTCTCTCCTGGATTTCTGCAAAAGTTTCCTAACAGTTCTCCCTTTTGTCACTCTTCCCATTTAAAGTCTGTTCTTAACTTCCCTGGTGGCTCAGATGGTAAAGCATCTGCCTACAATGCAGGAGACCCAGGTTCAATCCCTGGGTAGGGAAGATCTCCTGGAGAAGGAAATGGCAACCTACTCCAGTATTCTTGCCCGGAAAATGCCTTGGATGGAGGAATCTGGTAGGCTACAGTCCATGGGGTCGCAAAGAGTTGGACACGACTGAGCGACTTCACTTTCCTTTAATTTTTTCCTTTCCTTAACAACAAGGTGATGTTTTCTTTTAATTGAAAATTTTTATTGAAATAATCATAGGTTCAGATGCAGTTATAAGAAGTAATTCAGACAGCCCCACTGAGACTTTGTTCAATTCCCCAAATGGTAACATTTTGCAAATCTATACAGTGTAACATCACAACCAGGATATTGGCATGAAATTCACGGATTTTATTCTGTTTATCCTAGTTTTTTTGTATTTGTGTGTGTGTATCAAGTCCTATACACTGTTGTTACTTATTCAGGTTCATGTACCCACCACCATAGTCAAGATATAGAACATATCCACAAAGATTCTTTGTGTTGCACTTTTACAGCCATACCCAGGTCCCTTCCTTGCTACTCCCCTCCTTGAACCCTGACAACCATTAACTAGCCCTTAATTTCTAAAATGTTCTTTCAAAAATGATATACAAAGAGAATTACACAGAATGTAGACTTTTGGGGTTGGATTTTTTGTCGTTGTTGTTGTTGTTGTTTTTACTTAACAAAATTCTCTAAGTTGTGTTTATCAATAGTTCATTCCTTTTATTGCTGAGTAATATTCCATGGAGTATTAATTTGCTAGATCTTCAGCAAAGCATCACAAACTGTGCAGCTTAAAATGAAAAGAATTTATTGTCTCACAGTTCTGGAGGCAAGATGTTCAAAATCAAGGTATTGGCGGGGCCATGATCCTTATGAGAGTCTGACTTGGTAGAACTTTTCATTGTCTCCTCCTGGCTCCTGGTGGTGGCCATTAATCTTTGGCTTGTAGCTGCATCAGTCCCATATACCTGCATCATCACCTGGCCATATTGACATCACCTTGCCTCTGTGAGCATCTGTTTCTGGGTCCAAACTTACCCCTTTTGTTTTGTGAAGTGGTGGATGGCAAGGGGAGATGAAGATTAGAGCTAGAGCTTTCACGTCTAGATGATGTTCCTCAGCAGTATGGTGGGGATTCTCTGGGTCAGAGGACTCTTAAGAACACTTTTAGGTGGCTTGGGGGCTTTTATCTAATCTGTGGCTAGTAGATGTTGGGTATAGTTTTCTGAGCTATGCAAGGCTGGCAGACTCTAAATGGCTAAAAATCTGGTTGTATAAAAATTAGAGCTTGGTGCCGATGAGCTTTTGATTGAATGAGTGCTGGCCTGCTTTGAAGAAATAAACAACATAGGATCAATATACCAAGGCCATCTTTGACACATTTATATAACACAGGGTCATTTGGGAACTCTGTATTTAACATGTTGAGGAACTACTAAACAGTTTTCCAGAGTATACCATTTTACATCCCCATCAGTAGTGTATGTCACCCAATTTCCCTGTATCCTTGCCAGGATTTGGTGTTGTCACTGTTTTTAATTTTAGTCATTCTGATAGGTGTGTAGTGTTATTTCACTGTAGTTTATTTTGCATTTCCCTGACAGCTAATGACATTGACTGTCTCTTCATGTACTTATTTACCACCTATGAATCCACCTCTGTGAAACATCTGTTCATGTATTTTGCCTGTTTTCTAATTAGATTTTTTTAACTGTTGAATTTTGAGAGTTATAGACTCACAATATTTGTCCTTTGATGGATATATAGTTTGCAAATATTTTCTCCCAACTTGCAGCTTGTTGATTCATCCTCTAAACAGAGTCTTGTGCAGAGCAAAAGTTATCTATTTTGATGAAGTCTAGTCTATCAGTTTTTCCTTTAATAGATCACATTTTTGGTGTCAAGTGTAATAAATCTTAGCTTAGCCCTGGACCCTGAAGATTCTATCTTACTTTTTATAGAAAGTTTTATAGTTTTATGTTTTACATTTAAGTCCATTGTTGGGAAAACAGTCACTGCATGATGTCTCCCTCCCCAGGCTTGCCCACTCAGAGCCTTGAACCTGGAACACTTTCTAATCAAAAGATAAGAAACTCTCACAGCCTGTGCCATTCTTATAGCCTTGTGTGGGAAAACCTTTCCATGTTTCAGACTCAGTGTGACTCTTTTTTTCTTCTTAAGTCTATGCCCCATTGCTGTAACTGTCTTTTGAGGGGGCATATTGACTCATATCTCTGCCTGAGACTCCTGGACACTCACAGGCAACTCTGTCTCAGTTTTTGTGGGGACACTGCTCTTTTCTCCTGGGTCCTGATGCACATAAGGTTTTGTTTGTGCCCTCCAAGAGTCTATTTCCCCAATTCTGTGGAAGTTCTGTTGTCAAATCCCACTGGCCTCCAAAGTCAAATTCCCTGGGGGTTCTCAGTCCCTTTGCCGGATCCTCAGGTTGGGACATCTGTTGTGGGTGCTAGAACTTTCTTAACAGTGTGAGGATTTCTTTGGTATAATTGTTTTGCAGTTTGTGGGTCATCTGCTCGGTGACTCTATCGTGGGGCTAAAGGCAACCTCTTTCAAGAAGATTTATGCCACATGCCGCATGTCCCAGGTCTGCTGCAGCCAGAGCCCCTGACCCCACGGCACGCCACTGCTGACCCATGTCTCCACAGGAGACTCACACACAAAGGTAGATCTGGCTCAGTCTCTGTGGGGTCTCTGGGTCCTGGTGTGCAGATTTTGTTTGAGCCATCTGAGCATCTCTGGTTGGTGTGGGGTTTGATTCTAAACCCCATTTCACCCCTCTTACCATCTCATTGGGGCTTATCCTTTGCCATTGGAGGTGGGATTCAATGTTCTCCTGTGGATGGTTGTTCAGCAGTGAGTTGCAGTTTTGGAGTTCTCGCAAGAGAAGACGAGCGCATGTCCTTCTATTCTGCCATCTTAAGCATTACCAGATAGACAACACCAATATTAGACTGATGATATTCTTTGCAGCTGAAGATGGAGAAACTCCATAGAGTCAGAAAAAACAAGACTGGGAACTGACTGTGGCTCAGATCGTGAACTCCTCATTGCAAAATTCAGACTTAATTTGAAGAAAGTAGGGAAAACCACTAGTTTTCCATTAAAACCATTCAAGTATGACCTAAATGAAATCCCTTACAATTATACAATGGAAGTGACAAATAGATTCAAGGGATTAGATCTGATAGACAGAGTGCCTGAAGAACTATGGATGGAGGTTTGTGATATTGTACAGGAGGCAGTGATCAAGACCATCCCCAAGAAAAAGAAATGCAAAAAGGCAAAATGGCTGTCTGAGAAAGCCTTACAAATAGCTGAGAAAAAAGAGAAACTAAAGGCAAAGCAGAAAAGGAAAGATATACCCATCTGAATGTAGAGTTCCAAAGAATAGCAAGGAGAGATAAGAAAGCCTTCCTCAGTGGTCAGTGCAAAGAAATAGAGGAAAACAATAGAATGGGAAAAACCAGAGACTATTCAAGAAAATTAGAGATACCAAGGGAACCAATAAAGGACAGAATAAATACCAATAAAGGACAGAAATGATATGGACCTAACAGAAGCAGAAGATATTAAGAAAAGGTGGCAAAAATACACAGAAGAGCTACACAAAAAAGATCTTCACCACCCAGATAACCACGATGTTGTGATCACTCACCTAGAGCCAGACATCCTGGAATGTGAAGTCAAGTAAGCCTTAGGAAGCATCACTATGAACAAAGCTAGTGGAGGTGATGGAATTTCACTTGAGCTATTTCAAATCCTAAAAGATGATGCTGTGTAAGTGCTGCACTCAATATGCCAGCCATTTTGGAAAACTCAGCAGTGGCCACAGGACTGGAAAAGGTCAGTTTTCATTTCAATTCCAAAGAAAGGCAGTGCCAAAGAATGCTCAAACTACCGCACAATTGCACTCATCTCACACACTAGCAAAGTAGTGCTCAAAGTTCTCCAACCCAGGCTTCAACAGTACATGAACCAAAACTTTCAGATGTTCAAGCTGGATTTAGAAAAGGCAGAGGAACCAGTGATCAAATTGCCAACATCTGCTGGATCATCAAAAAAGCAAGAGAGTTCCAGAAAAACATCTATTTCTGCTTTATTGACTCTGTGGATCACAACAAACTGGAAAATTCTTCAAGAGATGGGAATACAAGATCACTTTATCTGCCTGCTGAGAAATCTGTATTCAGGTCAAGAAGTAGCAGTTAGAACCGGACATGGAACAATGGGCTGGTTCCAAATAGGAAAAGGAGTACGTCAAGGCTGTATATTGTCACCCTGCTTATTTAACTGATATGCAGAGTACATCATGAGAAATGCCAGGCTGGATGAAACACAAACTAGAATCAAGATTACCAGAAGAAATTTCAATAACTTCATATATGCAGATGACACTACCCTTATGGCAGAAAGTGAAGAGAAACTAAAGAGCCTCTTGATAAAAGTGAAAGAGGAGAGTGAAAAAGCTGGCTTAAAACTCAACATTCAAAAAACAAAGATCAGAGCATCTGTTAGGGAAATTAAATAAATAGTCTTGTTTAGGCTTCAGAGACAAAGCAGAGCAGGCCTCTGACCTTGCTTCTAACCTGCCTGGACACTGCCTTGACTGGGAGTGACTGGGAGTGACTGCCAGTTGTGAGTGCAAGACTTGAAGCACCATAGATATGGTGGGGGAGGAATCTTGAGATTGTTGTGCCCCTGAAGGTGGCCTGGCCAACCAAGCCTCAGGCTTAGCAACACTCCAAGTTTTATAAGACAAAATCAGCATTAACATGAAACCAGGCTTGCAATTTGGTCACAGATTGATGATGATATCAGTTTGTGTCCATCCTGGGTTTTTAAATGGAACCAGAATTGCAGTTATTGAAGTCTCACCCATCTAGCAGGCGCACTGCCTAGGACCTTTGCCCAATTGAGACTCCAGATGTGCTATGACATGGGACTTCCTAATTAAGTCTGGATATTGGTCAAAACCCAATTTGGTGATGTACTCTCTGCTCTTTCTATTTCTTTCTTTTTCTTTTAATGTTAGTATATTGAAAGTAAGCTAGATAATCCTTTAAAATATCTGTATTATTTATTTGTATATAATGAGTAGCTTATTTTGTTAACAAGTCCTTTGAACCTGAGACAAAAGTGAATACTTTTGGCAACTCTTCATAGCAAAGTTAGGGAAACAATGTAAACAATGACAGATTTTATTTTCTTGGGTTCCAAAATCATTGCAGATGGTGACTGCAGCCATGAAAGTAAAAGACGCTTGCTCCTTGGAAGAAATGCTATGACAAACCTAGACAGCATATTAAAAAGCAGAGATATCACTTTGCCAACAAAAATCCATCTAGTCAAACTACGGTTTTTCCAATAATCATGTATCTCTGTGAGAGCTGGACCATAAAGAAAGCTGAGCACCAAAGAATTGATGCTTTTGAACTGTGGTGTTGGAGAAGACTCTTGAGAGTTCCTTGGACTGCAAGGAGGTCAAAACAATCAATCCTAAAGGAAATCAGCCCTGAATATTCATTGGAAGGACTGATGCTGAACTGAAATTCCAATACTTTGGCCACCTGATGCGAAGAACTGACTGATTGGAAAAGACCCAGATGCTGGGAAAGACTGATGGCAGGAGAAGAAGGGGATGACAGAGGATGAGGTGGTTGGATGGCATCACCAACACGATGGACATGAGTGCGATCAAGCTCCGGGAGTTGATGATGGACAGGGCAGCTGCAGTCCATGGGCTTGAACTGAACTGAACTGAAGGGGCATGAGGGGTGTGTGTAGGCCAATTTCCCTGCTGTGGTTGCTGGGAGAGACTAATACCCACTACTAGAGTTGGTCTTGCTCCTACTTCTCTAGGTATGCAAATTGTTCCATTCAGTGCTCGAGTATATTTTGTTTTTCTTGAAGTTTCCAATACCAAGAGCCTGGTGGTTGATATAGTTACAATCTTTGCTTTTTTTTGGTAAGGTGTGAGGTTTATTGAAGGTTGTTTGTTTGTTTGGGCCTATGAATGCCCAGTGACTCCAGCATCATTCATTGAAAAGTTTATCCTTTCTCCATGGAAACATTTTGGAAATTTTGTCAAAAATCAGTTGGACATATTTGGGTGGATCTATTTATAAGTTTTCTATTCTGTTCCCTTGATCTATGTGTCTATCCCTCTGCCAATGCCACACAGTCTTAATTGCTGTAGCAGTAATGTTGAGTAGAGTGATTCCTCCCACTTTGTTTTTCTTTGTCAAGATTGTTTTAGCTATTCTAGAGCTTACACCTTTCCATAAAATTTTATAATAAGTTTAAGTCTATATAAAACCTTCTGTGGATTTTTATAAGAATTGCTTTAAACCTATAAGTCATTTTGGGTAGAACTGACATTTTTACTGTAGTGAGTCTTTAATCCATGAGTACAGTCTTTTAAAAATTAGGTTCATTAGCATTTTGTTATTTTCAACATACAGATGCTGTACAAGTTAAGTGCCAACAAAAATATTTCATTTCCTTGGAGTGCCTGCCAGTGGTATTGTGTTTCTAATTTCAGTTTCTGCATGTTCATTGTTACTATATAAAAGTACAATTGATTTTTGTGTGTTGATCTTGTATCCCACGACTTTGCTGAACTACCTATCAGTTCCAGGAGTTTTAAAAATAGATTCCCTTGGATTTCTACTTAGACCATCATGTCATCTGCAAATAAGGACAGTTTTATTTCTTCCTTCCTAATCTGTAGGCCTCTTATTCCTTTTCCTTGCCTTAATGGCAGTGGCTACAACTTCCAGTATTATGTTGGATAAGAGTGTGAGTGTACATATCCTTGTCCTGTTCTTGACCTTAGAGGGAAGCATTCAGTCTTTCATTATTAAGTTTAGTTAGCTGTAGGTTTTTTGAAAATGCTCTTTAGCATATGCTCATATCACAAAGATTTATACTGTGTTCATGGATTCAGTTCAGTTCAGTCTCTCAGTCGTGTCCGACTCTTTGCAACTCGATGGACTGCAGCACATCAGGCTTCCCTGTCCATCACCAACTCCTGGAGGTTACTCAAACTCATGTCCGTCAAGTTTGTGATGCCATCCAACCATCTCATCCTCTGTCATCTCCTTCTCCTCCCGCCTTCAGTCTTTCCCAGCATCAGGGTTTTTTCCAATCAGTCAGTTCTTCTCATCAGGTGGCCAAAGTATTGGAGCTTCAACTTCAGCATCAATCCTTCCAATGGTTTCCCTTAGGATGGACTGGTTGGATCTGCTTGCTGTCCAAGGGACTCTCAAGAGTCTTCTCCAACTCCACAGTTCAAAAGCATTAATTCTTTGGCACTCAGCTTTCTTTATAGTCCAACTCTCACATCCATACATGACTACTGGAAAAACCATAGCTTTGACTAGATGGACCTTTGTTGGTGAAATTATGTCTCTGCTTTTAAATATGCTGTCTAGGTTTTTCATGGATTAGAAGACCACAATTAGAAGTGTAAACATAGTAAATGCATCATATGTGCCCCAAATGATCTATAGGTTAATTGCTCTCTATATATTCCTATCTTTCTAAGAGTTTCTTTTAAAATAATTAATGGGTGTAATATTTTGTCAAGTGCCTTTTAGGCATTAACATATATAATCATATGCCTTTTCTTCTTTAGCCTATTGACATGGTGAGTTATATTATTTGATTTTCAAATATTGAACTAGCCTCAAATGCCTGGAATAAATCTCACTTGCTATTGGTGTATAAACCTTTTATTAAGGAAATGGCAATCCACTCCAGTGTTCTTGCCTGGAGAATCCCAGGGACAGGGGAGCCTGGTGGGCTGCCATCTATGGGGTCACACAGAGTCGGAGACGACTGAAGCGACTTAGCAGCAGTAACAGCAGCAGATTCAGTTTGCTAATATAATGTTCAGGATTTTTATATCAAGGTTCATCAGAGATATTTTTCTTTTTTCTTTTGATATTGTCTTTGCATGGTTTTTGGTATCAGGGTAATACTGGCTTCATAGAATGAGTTGGAAGAATTCCTATTTTTTGGAAGAAATTGTGTAAAGTCAATGTTAATTCTTCTTTAAATGTTTAGTAGGAGAGTTTTTTGTTTTTGTTTTTGTTTTTTGTTTTTTTGCTGGGGAGGAGGTTTTAAATTATGGATTCAGTTTGATAATTATAGGTATATTCAAATTGCATATTTCAACTTGGTTTGATAGTTTACATTTTTTGGGGAGTTGATCCATTTCATCTAAGTTGTTCTCTGTTTTATTCTGGATACTGGTAATTTTCACCTTTTCTTTTTTAGTTTTGTTAATCATTGTCAATTTTATTGGTCTTTTCAAAGAAACAGCCTTTTGTTTCATTGATTTTCTGCATTGTTTTCTTATTTTTAAATTCATTGATTTCTCTTTTTGTGCTTATTATTTAATTTCTTCTTGCTTTGTATTCATTTTATATTTCTAGTTTCTTGAGGTAGGAACTTAGACTATTGATTTAAGATATTTCCTTATTACTTTGGCCACCTGATGTGAAGAACTGACTCATTGGAAAAGACCCTGATGCTGGGAAAGATTGAAGGCAGGAAGAGAAGGGGATGATAGAGGATGAGATGGTTGGATGGCATCAGCGACTTGATGGATATGAGTTTGAGCAAACTCCAGGAGTTGGTGATGGACAGGGAGGCCTGGCATGCTGCAGTCCATGGGGTCACAAAGAGTCAGACATGACTGAGTGACTGAACGGAGCTAAACTGACTTATTACTAATGGAAGCAGTTAGTGTTAGACGTTTCTTTCTCAGCACTTCTTTAACTGCTTACCACAATTTTTATATGAAGTCTTTTCATTTCCAGTCAAATGGTAACTGGGGCTACAGTCGCCTGAAGGCCCAACTGGGCTGAATAGCCAAGACGGCTCACTAGCACGGCCGGCAGATAATTCTGGATTTCAGCTGGGAGCTGAGCAGGGACTGTTGAGTAAAGCATTTACATATGGCCATTCCCTTTAGGTTGGATTTCCCACAGTATGGCAGATAGGTTACCAGAGGGATCATTCCAAGCATAGAAAGTAGATACTGCCAATTCTCTTAAAGGCTAAACTTGTCATAAGTGACACTTCCACCTTAGTCAGTTGGTCAAAGCAGTTGTTAAGCCAGCTCAGATTTAAGGGGACTTGAGGAATAAACTCTACTTCCACATAGGGGCAGAGCAACAGTAAACATGGAAGGACAAAATTAATGCTGATTGTGCTGAAGACAAACTGCCACCATAAGGAGGCAGTATGAAGTGCTTGGAGAGCAGGGTGTAGAAGATTTTCTCTGGAAAGTAATTTCAGGGTGACTGCAACCAACTCTACTCTCACTGGTCCTTATTTTATAGATAACTACATTGAAGCTCAGAGCGTTAGGAGGAGCCACTGAACGTTGGTGTCTTCCTCACAGTGTTTAAAAGGGCCCTAGCTGGCTTGCTGGAAGTATGTAACTAACCCCAAGGAGACAGTGGTCTGGTGCCAAGAGGCTGGTGTGAGGGAGCTGAAGGAGCTTGAGTTTCTGAGTAAGGCTCCCTCCTTTCTTTAAGTCTTTCTTTACTCCCTTAGGGCTCATTCAGGTGCCTCCAGCTACTATGTAGATATCTAGGCCTTACAGACACACCAAACCCCTGCCACTATGCTTCATAGGGAGAAGGCAATGGCACCCCACTCCAGTACCCTTGCCTGGAAAATCCCATGGACGGAGGAGCCTGGTGGGCTGCAGTCCATGGGGTCGCGAAGAGTCGGACACGACTGAGCAACTTCACCTTCCCTTTTCACTTTCATGCACTGGAGAAGGAAATGGCAACCCACTCCAGTGTTCTTGCCTGGAGAATCCCAGGGACGGGGGAGCCTGGTGGGCTGCCGTCTGTGGGGTCGCACAGAGCCGGACACGACTGAAGCGACTTAGCAGCAGTAGCAGCAGCAGCATGTTTCACAGACTTCTGAAGTTTGTTCACATCTGGGCTCTGCATTCAAAATGAACAACTGTGAATGACTTGAGGACAGCAACAGCATGTTCAATTTCCTTCACTTCTGACCCTGAGATACCTTATACTGATGCTATATACACAGTAGAAAACAGAAATTGTAGACCTATTCAAATCCCAGCTCATTTCCCAGCATAGCCTGTCCAGGTAGAATTGTGAGGTCTCATTCCTGTACACTATACCAGCTGCATCTCTGACCTTCAGTCATACTCAGTGGCGTTGTACCAGTCATATTTCTCCTGCTGCCCTCTCTCTCTCTCTCTGCCTTCTAGCTAAATGCACATGCTATTCTCAGTGTTTGAAATATTCGTCTTTCCCACTCATTTTTGCTCACTGCAGTATCTCTTTGGTATTCTTCAGAGCTCAGCTTGGGTGTTACTTCTTCAAGGACATCCTCCCTAATCTCCTAGTTAGCCCTCCTCTGTCTTTCCTCAGCACCCTGCATTCCCCCTTAATAGTATGTCTCCACTGTCTTCTAATGTAATTATTCGTTTGTCTCCTTGACTTGACTACAGTGCTTGAGGGTCCAGACTGTGTCTTCAACTTCATCTCACCACAAACTTACAAGAAGTCTGACACGACAAATGGACCCACTCTCCAGTGATCTTCACTTTCTTCCTGCTTTCCCATGTAAGCCTGCTTTAACAAGACGTGTGACAGTGGATGAAGAGCATGTGTCCAAAATGTTGTGTGAGCCACTCGCAGTCCCTCTGAGAAATTTTTTCCAGCTCTAGCTGTTCTTGTCTCAGAACCCTGTTTGCAAGAACCAAATGGCTCCTTTTAAGGCTCCGTGTATATGCTGCTGTTTTCCAGCCTCCCACCACCAAGTCAATGAGTACCGCCTGTCAAGCACCTCCTTTCTTCAGCTCCCCCAAATGCACCAGAAGCAGGAGACGGCACTGGGGAAGTTTTGTTAACTCCTGAGCTTGGGAAGTGTGATCTAGGCTATTTGACCAAAAAAGGGGTGCTTTGGTAGCTCAGCGGTGCTACTCAATTGTAAGAGGACAGCTAACTGGCTCCCTAAGACCATTTGTCAAATAGGATGATTATTATTAAATATAACATGCCAGACTATAAGTGGCCTTCAGACAGCAGAAAGGATCCAGTAGCACATTGCAAGTCACGAAGCAGCCCCAGGGTAGTGAATGTCAACAGTCCTGCTCAATGAATCCTTGGAAACACACACAGTCAGAATTAATGGGGAACTCAATGGAAGTTGATACCCTTTTCTGTTCCCATCAAGTGTTGTTAAGGCCATTAGCAGAAATTGAAATAGAGAAATATGACATTTCATGTAGTAGATTCAGAGGCTGAGAAGATGGACAAGATGGAAATGTACTGGGCAGCTTATAATAAGCACCTGGGTGGGAGTGATAACTAAAGATTGAAAATTGACAAATGGGTCAAATTGCCAGGAACCAAGACAGAGAGAGATGGCATGCAGTCTGCATGCAGAGGAATAAACATCAATAATCCAACAGGGTTGCTCACACTGGGGGCCACATATGAATTACTCAGAAGGTGGCTAGAATTTTCTCAGTGGAAACATGGGCAGATTTTATTACAAGATGGAGAGATAGCTTTCCAGCTGTTGAGAGGAGTAAACTACTGAGTCTTCCATTGGGAGTTAGGGTACCAAAGAGAAATTTTCCAGGCTAGAATTCAGGAGGTCTGTGATATCTCTGTATTCGGTGTCAAAGTGACTGAATAACTCCAACCTTCCTCATCCTGTGGTTGGTTGTATCTTTCCAAGTGACAAATGTGAAATTTCTTTGAAAGCTATCAAGCTATATAAATGTCAGGAATTAGCTTCATGATCATCCAACTGATTCAAGTGCCAAAGAATACTGCTATCAGAAACCATGTGAGATTTTAATTACTTCCTCTGATAGAGGTGAACATGTTTGCAGATTATCTTGAGTAGGAACAGTGTCCAGATGATTTATCATGGACTTTAGAGACACATGGGCTTCCCAAGTGGCACTGGTGGTAAGGAACCCTCCTGGCAATGCAGGAGACGCAAAAGGTTTTGATCCTTGGGTTGGGAGGATCCCCTGAAAGAAGGCATGGCAACCCACTCTAGTCTTCTTGCCTGGAGAATCCGATGGACAGAGGAGCCTGGCGGGCTACAGTGCATAGAGTTGCAAAGAGTCAGACACGACTGAAGTGACAGCATGCATTCATGCATTAGAGACACATACACAATGATACTTTGATTGAGGAAGGTTCACGGATGTGAGTGTCCATCAGAGTGGAGAAGGTGACTTTCAACTTCCTCTGCTATTTTGGCTTGTTTCAAATCATCATGCCAATGCCAAAAAGTGGACCACCATGGAGAAGTGATCAAATGTCCAGGGGCACAGTTTGCAGCAGAAACAGACATCCCATGATGTCCAAGCCAGGAATGGCATTTGAGAGTTGGCAGTTTTCCACCCACTGACCTATACTGCCATAATTAGATGAGGGCTTTCTCATAAGATTGGCCAGAGGCTAAGGCTTTGGGTTATTGTTATTATTTGAATGTTAACTCAGTGTCAGGTACTGGGCTAATCATTTTATCTGTACTATCTCTTTTATCAAGATTGCTGAGAGAAATATCAATAACCTCAGATATGCAGATGACACCACCCTTATGGAAGAAAGTGAAGAAGAACTAAAGAGTCTCTTGATGAAAGTGAAAGAGGAGAGTGAAAAAGTTGGCTTAAAGCTCAACATTCAGAAAACGAAGATCATGGCATCTGGTCCCATCACTTCACAGAAAATAGATGGGGAAACAGTGGAAACAGTGGCAGACTTTATTTTTCTGGGCTCCAAAATCACTGCAGATGGTGATCGCAGCCATGAAATTAAAAGACACTTACTCCTTGGAAGCAAAGTTATGACCAACCTAGACAGCATATTTAAAGCAGAGTCATTACTTTGCCAACAAAGGTCCGTCTAGTCAAGGCTATGGTTTTACCAGTGGTCATGGATGGATGTGACAGTTGGACTGTGAAGAAAGCTGAATGCTGGAGAATTGATGCTTTTGAACTGTGATGTTAGAGAAGACTCTTGAGGGTCCCTTGGACTGCAAGGAGATCCAACCAGTCCATCCTAAAGGAAATCAGTCCTGAATATTCATTGGAAGGACTGATGCTGAAGCTGAAACTCCAGTACTTTGGCCACCTCATGTGAAGAGTTGACTCATTGGAAAAGACCCTGATGCTGGGAGGGATTGGGGGGCAGGAGGAGAAGGGGACAACAGAGGATGAGATGGTTGGATGGCATCATTGGCTCAATGGACATGAGTTTGGATAGACTCCGGGAGTTGGTGTTGGACAGGGAGGCCTGGCATGCTGCGGTTCATGGGGTTGCAAAGAGTCAGACACAACTGAGTGACTGAACTGAACTGAACTGATCTCATTTAATTCTCACAACCACTCTGTGGTGTTAGATGCTATTATTATCTTCATTTTACAGATAAGGAAATGTAAGCTAAAGGGGATTAGTAATTTGTCCAAGATCACATCATGAGGAAAGAAAAAGCCTTGTATTAAACCCAGGTATCTGCTCCAGAGTCTGCTCATGAACCACTATACACTATTGCCACATACATATATGAATGAACCTGAGGCTCTGGGAAGGAAAGAAATGCAATCTGCCTAAGGCCACCTAACCATTTAGTGGGCCTACGTAACATTATTTTTGGAGTGAATCCAGTATGTTCACAGCAAGTAAAGACTATAATAAAGTCTCATTTCACTGATGAAGCTCACGTCTTTTAGTAATGGTGATGATAATGACAGTAATGATAACAGCAGCAGCAGTTAATAATTACTGAGCACCTATTATGGGCTAGGCACCTTAATAGCTGCCTTATATGTTCATTCATTTATTCATTCATTAAACAAATGTTTATTGAGACTCTACTATATACAAGACAGCAGTGTTACAGGGACTCAGTTCAGTTCAGTCGCTCAGTCATGTCCGACTCTTTGCAACCCCATGAATTGCAGCATGCCAGGCCTCCCTGTCCATCACTATCTCCCGGAGTTCATTCAAACTCACGTCCATCGAGTTGGTGATGCAATCCAGCCATCTCATCCTCTGTCAACCCATTTTCCTCCTGCCCCCAATCCCTCCCAGCATCAGAGTCTTTTCCAATGAGTCAGCTCTTCACATGAGGTGGCCAAAGTACTGGAGCTTCAGCTTTGGCATCATTCCTTCCAAAGAAATCCCAGGGTTGATCTCCTTCAGAATGGACTGGTTGGATCTCCTTGCAGTCCAGGGGACTCTCAAGAGTCTTCTCCAACACCACACTTCAAAAGCATCCATTCTTCGGTGCTCAGCTTTCTTCACAGTCCAAGTCTCACATCTTTACATGACCACAGGAAAAACCATAGCCGTGACTAGATGGACCTTTGTTGGCAAAGTAATGTCTCTGCTTTTCAATATACTACCTAGGTTGGTCATTACTTTTCTTCCAAGGAGTAAGCGTCTTTTAATTTCATGGCTGCAATCATCTGTTACTAGGGGTATAGAAATGTACAAGACAAATTGGATTTTTGCTTTTCTATGAAGTCTTAGATGGAGGATACCAACTGTAAACATGAAAACAAATAAGATGTCAGGTAATGATTCTGTTATAAAGTAAATAAACAGGAGAATATAATACAGGAATTGAGTAGCAGCTACATTGGATAGAGTGGTCAGGGAAGGCCCCTTATTATCTCATTAAAAGTTCTCAACAACTGTGTGAAGTGCTGACACTGGTCAGCATAGCAGTACCTAATCAATTAAGAAACCCAGAAAGAGTGCTTCCCTGGTGCCTCAGTGGTAAAGAATCCACCTGCCACTGCAGGAGACACAGGTTTGATCCCTGATCCAGGGAGATCCCACATGCTGTAGAGAAACTAAGCCTGTGCACCACAACTTTTGAGCCTGTGCTCTGGAGCCTGGGAGCCACAACTGCTGAGCCCACACACCACAACTACTGAAACCCGCCTGCCCTAGAGCCCACGATCCACAACAAGAGAAGCCACCACAATGAGAGGCCTGCACACTACAGCTAGAGAGTAGCCCCTGTTTGCTGCAGCCAGAGAAAGCCCGCACAGCCACAAAGACCCAGCAGAGCCAAAAATCAATAAACTAATTAATTTAATTTAAAAAAAGAAAACCAGAAAGAGAAGGGTAGGGGGAGGGATAGATTCAGGGTTTGGGATTGACCTGTATACACTACTATATTTAAAGCAGATAACCAACAGTTACCTACTTCATAGCCAGGGAACTCTGCTCAATATTCTGTAATAACCTAAATTGGGAAAGAATCTGAAAACAAACAGTTACTTTTATATGTGTATCTGAATTGCTTTGTTGTACACCTGGAACTAGTAAAATGTTGTCAATCAGTAATACTCCAATATAAAATGAAAAGTTAAAAAAATAAAGAAAGGAAACCATAAAATACTGAAAAGAATATTGTAATCATGAGAAGACAATTGGGTGGGATATGGGAATAAAAGAGATCAACCCAGAAGATGGGCTACACATTCAGAAGAATGCTCTTTATGATCTTAAAACTTCCTGACCTTGGATTAGGCAATGTTTGTAGATATGACACCTAAATCACAAGTAACAAAAGAAAAAAACAAATGGCAGGATTTCCTTCTTTTAAAAGCTGAATAGTACTCCATTGCATGTACATAGCACATCTTTATCCATCTGTTGACAAGCACAGATATATTCTTGAGATCCTGTTTCCATTTTCATTGGCTATATACCTAGAAGTGAGATTCCTGAATCATATGATAGTTCTATTTTTAATTTTTGAGACACCTTCATATCATTTTCTATTTGGATAACCAATAAGTGGGGGGGGGGGAACTCTCACAGTGTGTACATATATCAAATCATGTTGTGCACTTTAAATATCTTATAATTGTTTTTCCATTATACCTCAATAAAGCTGAAATATAATATGTAAAAAAAAAAGAAAGAAAAAACAGACAAATTGGACTTTATCAAAGTTAAAAACTTTTGTGTTTCAAATGAAACACATCAAAAAAGTGAAAAGACAATCCATAAAATAGGATAAAATATAGAAAATCTGATAAGGAAAATCCTATGTGTGATAAAGGACTTGCATCCACAATGTATAAGCAAAACTTGCAACTCAATAAAAAATTAAAATAGCCCAACTAAAAGTTGGGCAAATGGTCTGAATATATGTAACTTAAAAGAGGATATACAAATGTCCAATAAGTTCATGAAAAAAATACTCAGCATCATTAGCCATCAGGGGAATGCAAATCAAAGCCCCAATGATATACTGCTACTGCTAAGTCGCTTCAGTCGTGTCCGACTCTGTGCGACCCCCTAGACGGCAGCCCACCAGGCTCCCCCGTCCCTGGGATTCTCCAGGCAAGAACACTGGAGTGGGTTGCCATTTCCTTCTCCAACGCACAAAAGTGAAAAATCAAAGTGAAGTTGCTCAGTCGTGTCCGACCCTCAGCGACCCCATGGACTGCAGCCCACCAGGTTTCTCCATCCATGGGATTTTCCAGGCAAGAGTACTGGAGTGGGGTGCCATTGCCTTCTCTGCCAATGATATACTACCTCACACCTATTAGGATGGCTGTAATAAAAAAGACAGAGGATAACAAGTGTTGTCAAGGATATGGAGAAGTTTAAACCCTCATGCACTGCTGACTGGAATGTAAAATGGTGACAATTAAGGGCTATTGGAATGTGAAGTGATGATGCGTCTTTGGAAAAGTTTGGAAATTCCTCTAAATGTTAAACATAGTCTTACAATGTATGTGCGTGCACAGTCTTGTCTGCCTTTTTGCGACCCATAGACTGTTGATCACAATATTCTATTGGATATTTTATGTTTTCCTTTTTAATTTTTTTAAAAAATTTCATTTTATATTGGAGTATAACTGATTAACAATGTTGTGTCAGTTTCAGGTGTACAACAAAGAGATTCAGTTCATGGACTTTGTGACCCAGGCTCCTCTCTCTGTCCATGGGATTCTCCAGGCAAGAATACTGGAGTGGGTTGCCATTTTCTTCTCCAGGGGATCTTCCCAACCCAGGGATCAAACTTACGTCTCCTGTATTGGCAGATGGGTTCTTTACCACTGCGCCACCTGGGAAGGCACTATAGTCTTACCTTATAACCCAGGAATTCATGGGTTATAGAGAGAATTGAAAACACATGTTGACACAAAAACTTGTGCTCAAATGTTCAGAGCAGCTTTTTATAATAACCAAATAGTGGAAACAGCTCAAATGTCCATTAACTGATGAATGGAGAAACAAAATATGATACATCCACAGTGAAATATTCAGCTATGAAAAGGAATGAAGCACTGATAAATGCTACAACATGGATGAACATTGGAGACATTATGCTAAGTGAAGGAAGTCAGACACAAAAGACCATCTTTCATATGAGTTCAATTACATGAAATGTCCAGAATAGGCAAATAGGTTAGTTTAGTGGTTGCCAAGACCTAGAGGGAGGGGACAGTGGGAATAATTGTTAATGGGTTATGGAGCTTCTTTGGGGGGTAATGATATGTTCTAAAATTGATTGTTGGTGATTGGCCACACAATTCTGTGAATATATTTAAAAGCTATCAAATTTTGCACTTTAATATGTGAATTGCATAGTATATAAATTATGCCTCAATAAAGCTGTTAGAAAAAAACCAGCCCAAATGTCTTCTCTTTTGTGAAGCATTTCCTGGTCTACCAGACAGGGCAGCTTCTTTGTCTGACTTCTAGTACATTGTACACACCTCTGCCATAGCACTTATATCCCCATATGGAATTGTCTGCTTGTCCTACTCTAGGAGCTCCCCCAAGATCCGGGAGCTGTTTAAATTTATTTCCTACCTCTTACAATGTCTGCACTCCTTCCCTTAATTCCTCTTTCTTTTCTTTCCTCCCTTCCTTTCCTTCCTTCCTCATCTCAAAATTTTATTGAACACTCACTGTGTACAAAGACACTATGCTATGTCTTTGGGGATGCAATGGTGACTAAGGCATGATCCCTGCCCTAGTTTGTTTACAGCCTACTAGAGAAAACAGACAGTAAACATGATAAATGTTAGGAAGTAAAAGCATCTAACTGGGAGGTCACACCTAATCTGAAGGTTTAGGTAAGAAATCACTGATGATGTATTACTTTATCTGAAACTTGAATAACTAGTAAAAATTGGTTGTGGGGGTGGAAAAACAGCCTGGTGAATGTCTTGAGGTGGGAAAAACCTTGACATCTTGGACAAAGTAAAGGAAGGGCAGTCTGGCTGAAACATTAGGAGTGAAAAATGCCAGGAAAGTGGGACAGATCATAGCTGAGATGAAACTTGAGAGAAAGAGAAGGATTTTGTTGGCCAGGTTAAGGAATTTGCACTTTGTTCCATAGAAGTTCTTAAGTGTATGTGTGTATATGGAGTGGTGACTTTTTTTTTTTTAAGTTCATTGTAACTAATCACTGGAGAGTGTATTAGAGGGAGTGGGAACAAGAGCGTTACTGCTAGAGTCATCCAAGCACATAATGATGCTTTGGCTTAAACTGGTAGAGACCTCCTTAGTGGCTCAGTGGTAAAGAATCTGCCCGCAATGCAGGAGACCTGGGTTCAACCCCTGGGTTGGGAAGATCCCCTGGAGAAGGAAATGGCAACCACTCCAGTATTCTGGCCCAGAAAATCCCATGGACAGAGAAGCCTGGTGGGCTACAGTCCATGAGATCACAGAGTCAGACAGGACCGGGCGACTAAAACAGCAACAACACCACCAGTTGTATGGGGCTCTTCGGACATATGGATGTATTTGAGGGGCATCTAGTAGGTAGAATCAATTGCTTTGGTATTGATGAGGAGATGTTGGGAATGAACAAGACTTTAAGGATGACTTTTAGGCATCTAGCTTGTTTGACTGGGTGAATAATGGTGCCATTAACTTCAGTAAAGTACACAGAAGAATAGACAGGTTTGGGAGGTGTGTGGAAGTGAATTTTCTCTTTGACATAGTGACATGCAGGTATATGTTGGCATTTTGATTGGAGAGGTTTGACAAGAATCAGTTGAAATCTTGCTGGACATTTACGTAGGTGAAAACTTGCTTATAAATTATCAGAGACTAGAATCAAAAACTGTTTTACATGATATAAGGTGTTTTGGTAGACACTGAATTTCTCAGGAACCCAACTACAGTGTAAATTGAGGAGGAATTGTACTTCATTGAGGAGGAATTGTACTTCTTAGGGACTATATAAGTTTTTCTCCATTTAAAAAAATGTTAGCAACATCAATAACATTCAGAGTATTACTGATACAGCATTTCTGTATCAGTCTGCATTTGTAATTGTTGTTTTCGTGGTAATTTCATACTGACCACTTCATCTTATGTCTTCTGTTGTCAGTGCCTGAGATTTACATATTGATTTACATGTTACGTAAATATGTGAAAAATTATAAATTATTTTCCTTTCGTTTTTTCACATGATAGAGCATTATCCTGATATTTTTGAAGTCATGTGTGCAGGTGGGTTTCATTATCTGTGAATTTCATTTCAGGATAGTAATGGAGATGTCACAAAGTGTCACAAAAAATAGAATGGTCTTCATGAGATTGAGAACTGCTTACCTAAAATAAGAATTACAGTCTAAAGGAAATGCAATCTAGTAGGAGAGGTAATAATGGCTTCCATTTGTTAAGAACCTACTGTGTGCCAGCTATAAGCTAAAGAGATTTTCCATGAGCTCATTAATTTCTCACAAGCCATGCCCCATTTCTTAAACTATAAGGCATAAAATAAGGAGAACCAGAAGAGGCATACAAACCAGTTGATCGAGCACGTGCAATTCCAGGCTGGAGATGTGTGGTCCAGCTTTAGGCCTACCACCCCTTCAGTGCTGTCTGGAGTGACTGCACTTTGATCTGTTACTGAGCCCACAAAGATTTAAGAAAGATTTCTCTTTCCCAAAGGATGGGCTGTCTTTGGACCCTCTATACATCCATGGAGACGGGATTCACTGAGCTGGGGAAATCTCTGTGACATAATAAGGACTGACTCCTGCTTATATCCTTTCTTCTTCTAGACTGTGACTCTGATGGTATATTAAAATGTTTTCCAAGAACCAATCATTCCTTCACCATTCCTCTTGGGCATGCTTATCAGAAATTTAGCCTCTGCAACTTGTACTTGGGGAGGAGGGATGACAAATGCTGGAGTCCTACACCTCCTGGTGAGATACTGAGTCCTTTGATCGGGAACTGAAAGAAGGAGCCCTGTTAGGCTCAGCTGGGCAAGAGATAAGGAGGGAGTGGGTTACGGCTCAAGTGCCACAGATTGTCGTTACCAAGCTTTAGTAGATTTTCTTATATAAATATTTCTTCACTTGCTATCATGCCTTAGGAAAATTTTGAGAATTTTAAATGGCTGCTTATAAAACATAACTACTCGTTAAGTTTGTTTTTCTGGGAAGTGAATGCGCTTATTATGATATACTTTTTTGATGCCTGCTTTCCTCTATAATGTGAGGGAATTCTGAATTGTAAGAAAATGCCTTTCACAGTTGTTATTGCTACATGTTGTCTATATGATGTCATCCCTGGACCACAAGTCCAAGTAGATACTAAGTTCTTAGAGAAGAGGGACTGGATTTTATACATCCATGACACCATGCACAATATATGGACCCAAAGAAATCATTTCAAGAATAAATGCACACATAAATAGCTCTATATTCCGTCTGAAAGTGGCCTACAAAGTGAGGCATAACTCTCACTCCTCAAGTCTGGGCTCTGTGCAGTGATTTCCTTCCAAAGAGTACAGTATTGGAAGAGGGGAAAAGAGTAACTTTACAGTGGAGAAATTTGACATACCCTATCTGAAGCTCATTGATCAAGGTTAATATCAATAGTGATGTTATATTAATAATGTCTACTCCTCTTTATATGATGGGATAAGAATGGCAATTGACCTCTGACTTCTGATTTCACCTTTGACATATTAACACAGTCTAATGATGAGAAAAACATCAGACAAATTCCAGTTGAGAAACCTTCTACAAAATACCTCTTTCAAGATCATCAAAAACAAGGAAGATCTAATAAATGTAGTACGGTATGTTGGCTGGGATCCTGGCATAGAAAAAAGACATTAGGTATAAACTAAGCAACTGAACAGCAACAACAAAGGAAATATGAATAAAGCATGGACTTTAGTCCATTTTAAGTACTAGTATTGGTTCACTAACTCTAATAAACGTGCCAAACTAATATAAGATGTTGATAATAGGGGAAAGTGGATATTGGGTATATGGGAACTTTCTGCCCTGTCTTCCCAGTTTTTACCTAAAGCGTAAAATCTTTCTAAAATCAAAAATATTATTAAAAGTAAAGCAGACAAACATCTGCTACAAAGAGGCAGAACTTGCGATCGGTAGAAAGAATCTTGGCCAGACTAAGACTCTTTTCCTTGGGATACCCTGTAAAATAGAATCTGATCCAGCAAAGAAAAAAAAAAAAACTAGACAGGGAAGAATGAGAACTTTTATTTTTGGCCCAGTAGTTTCTGTCTGAGGATTCTCTCCTAGAGAGAAGGCAGGATGAGTACATACACCTCTCTATGCACGTTCAGTTCAGTTCAGTTGCTCAGTCGTGTTAGACTCTTTGGGACCCCATGGACGGCAGCATGCTAGCCCTCCCTGTCCATCACCAGCTCCCAGAGTCTACCCAAACTCATGTCCGTTAAGTCAGTGATGCCATCCAACCATCTCATCCTCTGTCATCCCCTTCTCTTCCCGCCTTCAATCTTTCCCAGCATCAGGGTCTTTTCAAAAGAGTCAGTTCTGCACATCAGGTGGCCAAAGTATTGGAGTTTCAACTTCAAAATCAGTCCTTCCAATGAATATTCAGGACTGATTTCCTTTAGGATGGACTGGTTGGATCTCCTTGCAATCCAAGGAACTCCCAAGAGTCTTCTCCATCACCACAGTTCAAAAGCATCAGTTCTTCAGCGCTCAGCTTTCTTTATAGTCCAACTCTCACATTCATACATGACTACGGGAAAAACCATAGTCTTGACTAGACAGACCTTTATTGGCAAAGTAATGTCTTTGCTTTTTAATAAGCTGTCTAGGTTGGTCATAACTTTCCTTCCAAGGAGTAAGCCTCTTTTAATTTCATGGCTGCAATCACCATCTGCAGTGATTTTGGAGCCCAGAAAAATAAAGTCTGCCACTGTTTCCCCATCTATTTCCCATGAAGTGATGGGACCAGATGCCATGATCTCAGTTTTTTGAATGTTGAGTTTTAAGCCAACTTTTTCTCTCTCCTCTTTCACTTTCATCAAGAGGCTTTTTAGTTCTTCTTCACTTTCTGCCATAAGGGTGGTGTCATCTGTATATCTGAGGTTATTGATATTTCTCCCAGCAATCTTGATTCCAGCTTGTGCTTCATCCAGCCCAGCATTTCTCATGATGTACTCTGCATAGAAGTTAAATTAGTAGGGTGACAATATACAGTCTTGACATACTCCTTTTCCTATTAGGAACCAGTCTGTTGTTCCATGTCCAAATTCTAACTGTTGCTTCCTGACCTGCATACAGGTTTCTCAAGAGGCAGGTCAGGTGGTCTGGTATTCCCAACTCTTGAAGAATTTTCCGCAGTTTATTGTGATCCACACAGTCAAAGGCTTTGGTATAGTCAATAAAGCAGAAAGAGATGTTTTTCTGGAACTCTCTTCCTTTTTTGATGATCCAGCAGATATTGGCAGTTTGATCTCTGGTTCCTCTGCCTTTTCTAAAACCAGCTTGAACATCTGGAAGCTCACGGTTTGTGTATTGCTGAAGCCTGGCTTGGAGAATTTTGAGCATTACTTTACTGGTGTGTGAGATGACTGCAATTGTGCGGTAGTTTGAGCATTCTTTGGCATTGCCTTTCTTTGGAATTGGAATGAAAACTGACCTTTTCCAGTCCTGTGGCCGCTGCTGAGTTTTCCAAATTTGCTGGCATATTGAGTGCAGCACTTTCACAGCATCATCTTTTAGGATTTGAAATAGCTCAAGTGGAATTCCATTGCCTTCACTAGCTTTGTTCATAGTGATTCTTCTTAAGCCCCACTTGACTTCACATTCCAGGATGTCTGGCTCAAGGTGCGTGGTCATACCATCGTGATTATCTGGGTCGTGAAGATCTCTTTGCTTCCCTGGTAACTCAGATGGGTAAGCATCTGCCTGCAATGCAGGAGACCCAAGTTCAATCCCTGGGTTGGGAAGATCCCCTGGAGAAGGAAATGGCAACAAACTCCAGTACTCTAGCCTGGAAAATTCCGTGGACAGAGGAGCCTGGTAGGCTATAGTCCATGAGATCGCAAAGAGTGGGACAAGGGATCGCACAGAGTCTATGCAAGTAGAGTTATGCAAAATGATTTGTTAAGAGTAGAACACTGCAACATACTAAATGTCCACACTGGGGCAGTATCTCACTATTGTATAGAGCATGGGTCCAATGAGAAGCTCCATGTAAAAAGGGATCCATGAACAAACAGGAAATGCTCCATACCATATTCCTTTGGGGAGTCCAATTCATATTGATATAATAAAGGTCTGAGATCAGTCTTGCTGAAAAGAAACTTATTTTCTGTTTGAACCAGGGTTTGAAAAGTCATTTGACCATGGATCACTTTCTAAAATAATACTATTTTATTTTTTTAAGCAAATGCTACAATATCTTAACACTTTGGAAACTGCTACACTATACTGCTTCCCAGGTGGTGCTAGTGGTAAAGATCTCGCCTGCCAATACAAGAGATGTATGAGATGCGGGTTCGATCCCTGGATCCAGAAGATACCTTGGAGGAGGACATGGCAACCAACTACAGTATTCTTGCCTGAAGAATCCCATGGACAAAGGAGCCTGGTGGGCTATAGCCCATACAGTTGTGCACAGAGATGAACACTACTGAAATTACTTAGCACACACACTATACAGTAGCATGTATTTTTATTGGAATATTACACAGAAAGTAGTGAAATCATGCCTCTTTGAGACTGTCTAGAGATGGCTGGATGGCATCACTGACTTGATGGACGCGAGTCTGAGTGAACTCTGGGAGTTGGTGATGGACAGGGAGGCCTGGCGCGCTGCGATTCATGGGGTCGCAAAGAGTCGGACATGACTGAGCGATTGAACTGAACTGAACTCAGTGAGTTGGTACAATATTCACAATTTTAGAGTGAAAAAAATATATACATTTGTATATGCAATATCATCTTAATTGTTTACCTTTTTCTATGCATGGGAAAGGACAGTAGAAAAACTACAAAGTTAATAGTTGATTGTGAGAGTTACAAGTGATTTTCAACTTCTTGTTTGCAATCTTGTAATTTCTTTTAATGATTTACAAAGTAAATATATTATTTCAGTTCAGTTCAGTCCAGTCGCTCAGTCGTGTCCGACTCTTTGCGACCCCATGAATCACAGCATGCCAGACCTCCCCGTCCATCACCAACTCCTGGAATTCACTCAGACTCAATGTCCATCAAGTCGGTGATGCTATCCATCCATCTCATCCTCTGTCGTCCCATTTTCCTCCTGCCCCCAATCCCTCCCAGCATCAGAGTCTTTTCCAATGAGTCAACTCTTCACATGAGGTGGTCAAAGTGCTGGAGTTTCAGCTTTAGCATCATTCCTTCCAAAGAAATCCCAGGGCTGATCTCCTTCAGAATGGACTGGTTGGATCTCCTTGCAGTCCAAGGGACTCTCAAGAGGCTTCTCCAACACCACACTTCAAAAGCATCAATTCTTTGGCACTCAGCTTTCTTCACAGTCCAACTCTCACATCCATACATGACCACTGGAAAAACCATAGCCTTGACTAGATGGACCTTTGTTGGCAAAGCCATGTCTCTGCTTTTCAATATGCTATCTAGGTTGGTCATAACTTTCCTTCAACTAACCCCAAAAGAATACATGTCATAAATCAATATTTTGTAAGCCAAATTGTTTGTCCCTATCATGCATTCTAAACTTATTCATCTTTTGTAATAAATATTTTTAGAAATTTTTGAAAATACAAGATCAGTTACTCTCTGGGAAGGGAATGACAGGATATCCCATCTAGGCTTGGTTGAATTAGTGGAGCATTATAAAAGTAGTCTGAACAAACCAGCACTGGAGTGAGGCTTTCTCTTTGCCTAACGCTAGACTCTGCAATGTGAAATAGCATTTCCTTACAAATAAGTGCTTTTCCTTTAGTTTCCTTGAGAAGGTAATCATCATATAGTTTATTCCCTATATCAATAACCTCAGATATGCAGATGACACCACCCTTATAGCAGAAAGCGAAGAAGAACTAAAGAGCCTCCTGATGAAAGTGAAAGAGGAGAGTGAAAAAGTTGGCTTAAAACTAAACATTCAGAAAACTAGGATCATGGCATCCGGTCCCATCACTTCATGGCAAATTTATGGGGAAACAATGAGAGACTTAACTTTTTTGGGCTCCAAAATCAATGCAGATGGTGACTGCAGCCATAAAATTGAAAGACGCTTGCTCCTTGGAAGAAATTGTATGACCAACTTAGACAGCATATTAAAAAGCAGAGACATTACTTTGCCAACAAAGGTCTGTCTAGTCAAAGGTTATAGTTTTTCCAGTAGTCATGTATGGATGTGAGAGTTGGAGTATAAAGAAAACTGAGCACTGAAGAATTGATGCTTTTGATCTGTGGTGTTGGAGAAGACTCTCGAGAGTCCCTTAGACTACAAGGAGATCCAACCAGTCCATTCTGAAGGAGATCAGCCCTGGGATTTCCTTGGAGGGAATGATGCTGAAGCTGAAACTCCAATACTTTGGCCACCTGATGCAAAGAACTGACTCATTGGAAAAGACCCCGATGCTAAGAAAGATTGAAAGCAGGAGGAGAAGGGAACGACAGAGAATGAGATGGTTGGATGGCATCACTGACTCTATGAACATGAGTTTGAGCAAGCTCCGGGAGTTGGGAAAAGACAGGGAAGCCTGGTGTGCTGCAGTCCATGGGGTCACAAAGAGTCAGACACAACTGAGTGACTGAACTGATGTCAAGTTGACATCATCTGCCTGCTTGTATGCAAAACCAGGTTCCAGTTTCCTCCTGCCAGACTCCCACATCCTACATACTAATGCAAAAATTCTTCGTCCTACCCAGGAGACCCGAAAAAGAGGGGCTGGGCTGGCAGATTTCAGTGCCTCTCTGTGTAAAAACTCTATGGTGCTTACCCATCATCAGCATCCAGCATGGGGCTGAACACTATTATGTGCTCAGTAGGACTTGCTGAGTAAATGACCTGAAATCCATTCTCAGGTCATCAATTTCATTCATGGAAACTGTATTCAATGAATCTGCAATGTTATGCTATGATATAATTTGCACAGAATATGATGTGACCAGGAATCGAATGCAAGATGTTGGGGAATATGGGGAGATTGGTCTTGATCTCAGGTTTGCTGCTAATTCTTTGTGTAATCTTGGACAATTACTGGGTCCAATGTAAAACAAGCAGTAGGCTATGAAATTATCTCCCTATTGCATTTATTGCGCTCATGCTCAATCATGTCATGTCCGACTCTTTGTGACCCCATGGACTGTGGCCTGCCAGGCTCCTCTGTCCATGGAATTTTCTAGGCAAGAATACTGGAGTGGGGTGCCATTTCCCCCTTTAGGGTATCTACCTCACCCAGGGAACAAACACACATCTCTCCTGTCTCCTGTACTGGCAGGCAGATTCTTTACCAATGTGCCACCTGGGAAGCCCTTACAGCATTTATAATAAAACTTAAACGCCTTTACCTGGCCTCCAGGGTCCTATATGATCACATCTCTGTCTCCTTCTTTGCCCTCATCTCCTACTTTTTCTTTCCGTTATTCTATTCCAACCATACGCTTCCCTGGTGGCTCAGTGGTAAAAATCCACCTGTCAATGCAACAGACATGGGTTTGATATCCGGGTCGAGAAGATCCCCATACCGCAGGACCTTTGCAGTATCTCTTCCTTCTGCCTGGAAACCTGTCTCCCAAGACCCTGCTCTCTGTTTTTATACTCAGGTCCCTGCTTATATATCACCTTCTCATAAAAGCCTTGTCTGACTACCTTATCAAATAGTGGCCCCCCATGTTCTCCCCATCACTCTGTGTCCTATGACGTTGTTTCATTTCTCCCTTGGAATTACTTTATTTTGTTTATTTTGTTAGCTTATTTATCATTTGTCTTACTTTCCTGGACTCTGAGCTCCACAAAATTAAGAAACCTTGCTCATTTTGTTCATTTCTGCATCCGCATGGATAAGAACAATGCCTGGCATATAATAGATAGTTGGTAGATATTTGTGGAATAAATGAAGAAGAATCTGACATTAACGTATTTAACAAACACCTATATAGCACTTCTGTAACAATCTCTGCTCTAAGTGCTTTCCAAATTTAAACTTATTTAATTTTCATAACATCCTCATGAGATATGTACTATTCATTCTATTTTTTTATTTATTTTTTAAAATTTTTATTTTTACTTTATTTTACTTTACAATACTGTATTGGTTTTGCCATTCATTCTATTTTAAAGACAAGGAAATTGAGGCAGAGAGAAGCTAAGTAACTTGCCCAAGATTATGCTGGATTAGGGTTTCCCTAGTGGCTGAGATGATAAAGAATCCACCTGCAATGCGGGAGGCCCAGATTCAGTCCCTGGGTTAGGAACATCTGCTGGAGAAGGGAACAACAACCCACTCCAATATTCTTGCCTGGAGAATTCCATGGACAGAGAAGCCTGGCAGGCTACAGCCTGTAGTCCAGGCTACAGGGGTCGCAAAGAGTCGGACACAACTGAACAACTCACACACACACACACACACACACACACACACACACACACACACACTGGATTATGCCCAAGGTTAGTTTATATGAATTACCTCTTTTAATCCCATCAACAACTCAACAAAGTGGATGCTATTATCGCCCCCATTTTAGACAGGGAAATAAAGTCTTAGAGACGTGAAGCAACTTGCTTAGGGTTATACAGCTGGGTAAATGGAAAAAAGAAGACCTTGAGTTCAGAGTATCTGGCAGTAGAACCCTGCTCCATTGTGACTAGGTGTCTGTGGCTGTCACAGAAGGTCAGAGGGGGCAAGTCTTGGGTCCACAGAGGTTGTGTAGTAGGCAAGGCTCTACGGGGAAGAAGCTGTGTTTGAGGGAGGGGGAGCCTTTTTGCCTAAGACACCTGGAGTACATGCTGGAGTGGGTCAGGTCTCTCTCTGCAGCTGGCTTATGGATATCTCTGCCTCTCAGGGGAGATAGTTTTTTTGAGTGGCCTGGCTAACGGGACATTGGTCAGGCCAAAGGACCCTGAGTCCCAGAAGGAATTGTTGAACCATCCCCAATCTTCCTCTGTTCCAAACTTAACCATAGCTACTGTCAGGCTGTATGTCCAGCTGGAGAAACATCAGACAGGCCTAGGAAGGGTTCAGGAGATATCCAAAAGTATGGCCAATGGTTGAGATTGTCAGACAGAAAGAACACTCTGAACACACATATAAACTAGAAACACTGACCATTCTGGAGGGACTGATAACTGCAGGCATACCAAGAAGAACACTCTACCCACCAAGCAAAGCCATGGACTGGCCTGGATATTTAGGCTAGACTCTGGCCAGCCCAGAGAAGCCATACGGTCGAGACAGTGTATACCATTTACCTGTTTACCTAGGGTATCTTCCCCTTTCCTCTGTTGTTCTGCACAACTGCAAAGGGAGTCATTCATCCCATGGTGTCATAAAGACTGCCCCTGGAGTTGTCACTAATGTCTCTGGTGGCTGTGGTACTGCCCTTTCACTTATATGTCTTGCTATGGGATCGTTTAACCCAAGAGTTCCCAAGACTTGAGGGTCCATGTCATCCTCAAAGCCTATAGGCCCAGCTGTGCTCTCTGGAAGCCTTCAGAGTGCTATGTGCTGTCTTCTTCTATCCAGATCAAACAGTCGGGGGGGGGGGGTCTCTACTGTTCAGCTAAGTGAGATTTTCACAGATGTCTTCAGCTGAGCATCCAGTGACCATGAGAGGATCAAGCCTGTTAAGCTATAAATGTTGACATGGATACATTTCAGGGATGAGACTATAGGCCTTTTGGACTATTTATTTTGTGTGTCTTAAAATTTTTTTTTAAATTTATTTGTTTATTTTCATTGGAGGCTAACTGCTTTACAACATAGTGGTGGTTTTTGCCATACATTGACATGAATCAGCCAAGGGTGTACATGTGTCCCCCATCCCAAATCCCCTCCCACTTCCCTGCCCATCCCATCCCTCAGGATAATCCCAGTGCACCAGCCCTGAGTGCCCTGTCTCATGCATCAAACCTAGACTGGCAATCTATTTCACATATGGTAATATACATGTTTCAGTGCTATTCTCTCAAATCATCCCACCCTCGCCTTCTCCCACAGAGTCCAAAAGTCTGTTCTTTGTATCTGTGTCTCTTTTGCTGTCTCACGTATAGGGTCGTCATTACCATCTTTCTAAATTCCACACATATGCGTTAGTATACTGTATTGGTGTTTTTCTTCCTGACTTACTTCACTCTGTATAATAGACTCCGTTTCATCCACGTCATTAGAACTGATTCAAATGTGTTCTTTTTAATGGCCGAGTAATACTCAATTGTGTATATGTACCACAGCTCAGTTTTCCTATCACGTGTAAGGGTTCATGTATTTCATCTATTTGACAGAAAGTGCTTACACCTTTCCAATGCATTCTTTGTCTCAGTTAAACTGCTCTCTCAGGAGTTTGATCACTCAGAAATTTAATCATTGGGTTTCTTAAGGATTGTATCTTGATAGATAGAATAATAAGACTGTTTATCATATTTACCACAAAATGTATGAATGAATAAATAAATGGAATCCTTTAACATTTTATTGGTAACTATTAAGATCTGCTAGAACAGGATATGTTATGCTGGATGTGGCTGGTCATTAATAATAGCATTGCAGGCACCAGAACTGTGTTACAGTAATATGTAGACATCCTCTCTGAATTTTCCCAATGCCCCTGAAGGATTATCTCTATTTACAGATGAGGAACTCAAGAATCACAGAAAGGAAGTTACTCCCCTAAGGTCCCACAGTTGGTAAGTGGTAGAGTTGGGAGCTAAATATTCCAGGTACATGTCTATTCCATAACCTTAAAGATTGCACAAAACCAGACTAGAATAGATACTCAATATTTTTAATTTAACTTAACCCAAATTCCTATGATTTGTGTGTGGCCTTTATAAACTTTCTTAGTTTCCTCCCCTTGAGATGCTGGGACAGAAAAAGGGTCCAAGAGAGTGGTCATTAGCATTTTGAGACACTAAGGTATCAAGAACTTGCTGCCCAGAGGAGACAGAGTGCAGGGGATGGCATGGAGATAGGGTACCGGGCCACTGTGGCAGACCCTTGGGAAGTGACAGCTTGTCCTAACATTATTGCCAGCTGTTAACCAGCAGACTGAGAGGGAGCCTGAGGGCATCAGAGCCCAGAGGCCTGTGGCCTGCTGCTTTCTTGAGCGGAACTGACCTGAGATTTGACTTCTGTTCTTCCTTACAATTTCCTTCCTAGGCTCCTCATGCTCTCATCATGCAGCATATGGCACAGTAGAAAGAAGGTGAGCTCTAGAAAGTCAGAAGTGGGTCCAAGTCCTAACTCTCTCGCTTTAGCTGTGTGATCTCAAGCAAGTCACTTAACCACTCGGGTCTTTGGTTCCTGAGCTGGCTTGGTGTGAGGATTAAGGATTAAACTAGCATCTAGCACAGCAAGCTCTCAATAATGAATATACTTCTATTCCTACTCTACGGCATTTTTCAGCCCAGACTCTCCAACACTTTCCTCGCCTCTCATATTTTACTTGAAGCCTGGAGTCCACCAGGTGGTGCTAACTCCCCATCCTTCCCACCTTCAGGCTTTAGGCAACCTCTGTATGGATCCATATCTCGCTCCATTGTACCAGGTCTATAGGCCTTTTTCTTTTCCTTGATCCGCACCCCCCACCACATACACACACCCCCACACACTTATACTCTGTCCACATCAATGCGGCATGGACATAGAAAAGGGTTAAGACCCCATCTTGGCCAAATTAGAATCCTGATCAAGATTTACACTGATGCAATCCCTAACCAGGAAAGGGAAAGAGTTCAAGTCCAGTCCCCAAGCAAAAACATACAGACATACATCTGCCCTACCTTATACCTGTACCATGGCCCACCCTGTTGATATGGCAGCCTCATCACTGCTAAAACTATGGTTAAGAGCACCAACTTGAGAACTGGACAAATCTTAGTTCACATCATGGCATGGCTGCTTACTGTGTGACTCTGGGCAAGTTGCTTAACTTCTCTGAGTCTCAAATAGCTTACCTCTACCTCATTCATTCATTCAACAGTATCTATTTAGCACCTAACTGGCATTGTGCTAGGCACTGGGAATACAGTGATGAGAAAGGAGATGGGCATGAATGATCACAGCCATTTATATAAAACTGCAACTTTTCAAAGCAGTGCTGGAGGTCCCTGGTATTATGGGACAGTGTCTGAGCAAGACTGGGAGGTAAAACGGACAGGATTTGGTTGGTGATGGATTGCAGGTGGAAGACAAGGTAGAAGAACGAGTCAGGAATGATTCATTGCTTTCTGGTTGGCAGCAGGTGCCATTCACTCAGGCTGGCGGCAGAGAAAGAGGGTCAGGTTTGGGGAATAGCTGTGGCTAGTGGGGGCTACACATCCATGCACACGTGCACACACACACACACGTATTGATTGAAAGCCCCTACTAGGTGTTGGAAGCATGCATTTTGTCTCAATTAAATCGTGATGGCAGCTTTATTAGGAGAATTACTAGCCCCATTTTCCAGGGGTGGAAACAGACTCAGAGGATTGAAGTGACTTGCCCTGGATCTCACAGCTAGTTAGCGGTAGATCCGGGATTAACTATCATTCTGTAGCCCAAACATGTGCTTTTTCCACTACTTCACCCCATGGGGCCCAGCACAGCCTGCAGGGGAAGGGAAGGCAGGCTGGCTAAGGGCAAAGACTCCAGGAAGGCAGAAAGGGTGGTGGGAGTGGAAGGGGGACAAAGGGAGCAGAGAGAGAAAGAATTGCGGTGAAAGCAGAAGGAACTCTCTCCAGTGATTTGATTAAGATTTATTTTCTGGAGACAAGTTAAGCAGGCCAAACTGAGGTTCATATTTCGTAGCCCCCCTTTCTTCTACTAAGCTCTGGCCATGAACCCTGAGGCAGTGGTGGGGAGGGGAACAAATGAGGAGGCAGTTTCTGAAGTGGCCCAAGGCCCAGGGCTAAATTTGAAATTAGCATGGGGATTTCAGTCACAGGAGTCAAGTTTCTGGGGCCATGGCTAAGTCCAGCAGCTGGGGCCCCATGGAGGGACAGAAAGCTGACCTTCCTGGCTAGTGTTTTGGCCCCAACCTTCCTGTCACCTGCTTTATGCCCCTGGCGTTCTAGGAAGCAATGACAGTCACTCTCTTGGCTTGTGGCTTCTCATTCTATCAAAAGCTGTCTTCTGTGCAGCTACGTGGGGCAAACACAAAGGGAGCTGGGGCTGAGAAAGGCTGCGGAGTAGGTTTTGGTAAGATGGCACTGCTGTTGGCCCTCTTTCCCAAGCTGATGCCCTCTTCTCCTGAGTTTCCCACTGAGCCCTCTGCTGGCCTGAGACACAACTCAAGGTCAGGTGATCCTTAATAGAAGTTCAAAGGCCTGTACCTCATCACCTGAGTCTTGGGTGCCTAGATCCTTTCTGGGTCATAACTACTAAGCCAAAGTTTCTCCCAGGCTCTGGCGATCTGTCGAAGTATGGAATATTCTTAGGAGTTAGAGTGTTTTCTGTGATAATTTTTAAAATTGTGTTTTTATTGCAATAAAAATCTAAAATGTATGCTAGAAGCCTATTCTGAATCATCCATCTGGATGGCTACTTTATAAAATTAAGGGCAGCCATAAAATTTTTGGACCCTCATTTATATCTGCCTTGGTTTATTAGGATCAGGTTAGGCTGCATGCAACAAAAAGTCATCTAAGATGAGACTAGTTTAAATAAGATAGAAGGTTAGTTCTCTATCATGTCAAAGAAGTCCAGAGATCGGATGTGTAGGTTTTAATATGGTAACTCCATGAAGTTGTTGTTGCTGCTGCTGCTGCTAAGTCGCTTCAGTCGTGTCCGACTCTGTGCGACCCCATAGACGGCAGCCCACCAGGCTCCCCACCCGTGGGATTCTCCAGGCAAGAAGACTGGAGTGGGTTGCCATTACCTTCTCCAATGCATGAAAGTGAAAAGTTAGGGACTGTAATTCCTAGCTCTCTCCTGGGTCGTCCTTAGAGTCTGACATTCACCCTCATGATCTAACTTGCTTCTATAGCTCAGCTAATACTTGCTCATTTCAAGCAGTAATAGGAAGGAAAAAGCAAACGAAGGACAGTCCCCACTCCTTTCAGGAGCACTTCCACCTCTATCTCATTGGCCAGAGCTTTGTGGTACGGTCATGCCTATCTACAAGGCAGGCCAGGGAAAGCAGTGTTTGAGTTGGGCACACTATGGGAGGAAGAGGGTGGTTTGTGGGGCAGATAACTAGCAATCTCTGCCACAGTTTGCATAAAAAATCTCATTAGCATCACACTGTCCTACTTGCATTGTCAAGGACTAATGAGAAAAGAACATAGGAAGACTTAATACATAAATGATGGTTTAGTCCCAGTGAAGGCCAAATGATGTCCCTGAGGGCTGTAGGAATGACAGTTTAGCAGTAGATCTAATAGGAAAGAAAAAGTGATATGAGAGCTGAGTCATCGCCTGGCACTCAGTAATACAGTACAAGGAACTCAAAAGAACCTGTAACCCAGTCGGTACTGCAGTCACGATCTAAACAGCCATTTAATTTTAGAAAAACATCACCATCCACCTTGTTAAAATCATTGTTGCTCATTTGATTTTTATTGGTTTTGGAGCTTTGTTTTACACTTCATTTGGAACTTTGTTTCAGCTTTATAATCGGGTTTCAGCCATAAACATCAGGAGTCTGCAGCCCATTTTCTTTTTGTACATACTTCATAGTTTAACACTGTAATGAAAATGAGTCAATAATTGGGATACACACACACACATTCCTTTTGAAAGGGTTGTTCACCTGGGAGATGCTTCCTAAAACCACTGGGGGCCACTGAAGCAATGGAGGAAGGCTGTTTAGGGTTGGAAGTTTAGGGTTGGAACCCTAAACTAAGGCTCCTGGCTTCAATTTCAGGGTTCTTTTAACACCAGCACCCCAGGGCTGAGGAGGGGGAGGCAGAACTGTGCTGCAAAACAGGTGTTGAACCTAAGCATAGCATATGAGCAGAGGAGTCCAACATTGGAGGAGTTCATAAAGGTCATAGGCACGCCTCCTGCCAAAGCTTGAGCTTCTCTGTAAGCCAAGTGCCTGGGTCAGGGCGTGAGGATGAGATTGGCAGTTTAGGGTGACATAAAGAAGCATTGGAGCCAAGGCTTGATGCAAATATTATGTTCCTGACATCAGGAGTACTTGGGATATTTTCTGAGTATGTATGTTTCTGTGAACACTGGACAAGTGGAAAAGGTCCGGTGTATGGAAAGATGGAAAGGTATCTTATCTCTTGTTCCTAGGAACACACACTACACCATCTGCCACAAGCCCCCTTGGCTTGTGATGAAATCCACCTCCCAGGCTCCTTTTGCAACCTGGAGGACACACGGTTTCTCATGGGGCAGAGGGGCTGTGACAGATGGCAGGGCATCTTCTGAAGTTGGTAGTTGAGGGGGCAGAGGCTGATTCCAAAGGACTCGTTTCAGGCCATTCAGAGATGGAGGGAAGACAAGCTCTTTCTCTGGCTGCAGTAAATCTTTCTCAGCTCCAACCACTGCCACCTCCTTCGAGCACTTTCTCACATTCTCCATCTGCTGTGAAGGCATTCCACGGGGTTTAAGAAATCCTGAGAAACACTCAGGGTGAAAGAGTAAGAATCAGTGAGAAGAGAGAGAGGGAGAGGAAGAGAGAGGGAGAGAGAGTGAGAGAGAGACAGACAGACAGAGACACGCAGAGAGAAGAGAGACACATATACACGAGGCAGATAGAAATAGATACTGAGATATTTATTTAAAGAGGGAAAGAGAGGTAGAGAAACAGAAAAAGACAGAACTGAAGAGAAAGACGAGGGAGATGTGGAAAAGGAGAAAAGAGGAGAGAGAAGAAAGGGAGACAGGAAAATTTAAGACACATTTCAACAAGTGGAAAAGATGCTGCCTCTGCTGCTAAGTCGCTTCAGTCGTGTCCGACTCTGTGTGACCCCGTAGCTGGCAGTCCACCAGGCTCCGCTGCCCCTGGGATTCTCCAGGCAAGAACACTGGAGTGGGTTGCCATGGAAAAGATGCTGCTGCTGCTAAGTTGCTTTAGTCGTGTCCGACTCTATGCGACCCCATAAACGGCAGCCCACCAGGCTCCCCCGTCCCTGGGATTCTCCAGGCAAGAACACTGGAGTGGGTTGCCATTTCCTTCTCCATGGAAAAGATGAGGTCAAGCCAAAGAGGGACTTATGAGCCTCCATGTTGCCCCCAAGTGGCAGAAAAGAGGATGGCAGGAGGAAATGCTGGCAAGGCATCTCTGTGCTTCTGCTGTCTCCAGGGAGAGAACTAACTACACCAGCCTGATCTTGTCTTCAGGAAGCTTCCAGTCCAAACAGACCTGCTGATTGTTCACTGCATTCATAGACATTAGGATAGTGGAAGAGAAAAATCCATGACAAACCATAGCATACAAGGTGACTGGAAAAGCTCTGGATGGGCACTGGAGTAATCTTTCACTTCAGTCACTCAGTTGTGTCTGACTCTTTTTGACCCCATGGACTGCAGCACACCAGGCTTCCCTGTCCATCACCAACTCCATAGAGTTGGAAACAAACTACAAGTGCCAGATTTTTTTCCCCTTCTCTACAAAATTAAAAGGAGGTTTCTTTTAAAATTCTGTGTAGCCATAACAAAACCTGGTTTCACCTGAACTTAACTTTTCTGAAACCTTGAGCTAACCAGTGTGTTTTCCTTATAGAAATGTTTTTCTTAAGCTATGTTAATTAACTATGCATTTACCTTAGAATCTGTATTTCTTCAAGTCTGTTCTGCCTAAGACTCAGAACCAATAATCACTCAACAAACCATTATGTTTTACCCATGGAAATGTTCTCTTAAGCTATGTTAATGAAACTATGTATTTGCTGGGAAACCTGTCTTTCTTCAAGATTCATGTCAATTGTTTTATGGCCCGGGATGACTCACTTCATGTCAATTGTTTTATGGCCCGGGATGACTCACCTTGTGCCAATGCTATCTCAAAATGCATGTTGTGGGTGAGGGGCCTGGTGCCACTCTCTGAGTTTTGAGACATTTCCTTTCCCTAATTAGCATCTTGCTAATAGGTATGTAACTTCTTGCTAAAAACTAGCAAGGGGGCACTCTTTCTGCCCCTTTCTGATGTCTATGTCGGAAGCTTTTCCTATCTCTTTTATACTTTAATAGAACTTTATTACACAAAAGCTCTGAGCGATCAAGCCTTATCACTGGCCCTGGATCGAACTTCTCTCCTCCAGAGGCCAAAAATCCCGGCATTGTTTACGGCTCATACTGACAATCTTTCACTCCTCTGTCCATGGGATTTCCTAGGCAAGAATATTAGAGTGGGTTGCCATGCCCTTCTCCAGGGTATCTTGGAGTCCAGGGGATCTGCATTGCAGTTGGAGTCTTTCCCGTCTGACCCACCCTGGTTCTGTGGGACGATTGGGAGGGCCCCTGTACTAAGCGAAGGTCCAGGTGCTCACTTGCGAGATTCATCACTTATAAATTATGGGATGGAGTGATAATGTGCAATATTTCCCTCTACATGTGCAGGGTTTTCTTAATCAACTTGTCTTTGCATCATTAATTTTTCCTGCTTGATCTCTCCACACCCCGAGTAGCTCTGCCAATGGGCATAGCAGCCTGACATTTCCGGTCTTGTTCCTACAAAGATTATTTCCCCCAAAATGCATTGTATAGTCCACTAACTCCCAACTCTGGTAGGTCCCCAAGGAGCAGAATTTTATTCAACTAGTAGTTTTTAGATGTTTGGGGGATCCTTTCTGGTACAGTGGAAGGCAAATGAGCTGACTAGCTAGGAATTTCTAAGTTTGAACCTCAGCATTGCAGTGTGATCTTGGCTGAGTTGCCTAACCTTTCTGAATCTCAGTTTCTTCATCTTTAGAGGAGGTATCAGGACGCCCATTGCAGATGACTGCTATGAGAATGAAACAGTATGGCATGTGTGAATACGCCCCTCTCAAAGACTATCCCTTCTAGGTCCTGGAATCATTTAGCATGTAATGGAGGATGAAGAATGGATAGGGGCCAGTGAGCAGAGCCTGAAGAGGAAAGGGGAATAATAACGGGAGATGCAGGTGTGAATAGAGGGGTGAGGGGGGACTGTAGCACATGATAGTTTCCATGTTCTCTGTGAGAGAAGAGAAATCACTGAGTACAAGAGAGTGGGAGTGGGCAGGAGCCTGCGAGAACCTTGGAATCAGTCATTAGTGCTACCTTTCACATGTTGATTATGCGTAGCTATTGTCCCCTCACTCCAGTGGCCTCACTGCCCACAGCTCTAGAAATTTCCTTCTGCTCCAGAAAACCTGCTTGGATTAGGCACAGCATGGATTCTCCATGACAAACACTGCGCATGTAGCTGCTATTCTTCTCAGTTGCCTTGTCCCAAAAGACGCTTGCTCCTTGGAAGAAAAAGTTATGACCAACCTGGAGAGCATATCAAAAAGCAGAGACATTACTTTGCCAACAAATGTCCATCTAGTCAAAGCTGTGGCTTTTCCAGTAGTCATGTCTGGATGTGAGAGTTGGACTATAAAGAAAGCTGAGCACTGAAGAATTGATGCTTTTGAACTGTGTGTTGGAGAAGGTTCTTAAGAGAGTCCCTTGGACTGCAAGGAGATCCAAGCAGTCCATCCTAAAGGAAATCAGTCCTGAATATTCACTGGAAGAACTGATGTCGAAGCTGAAATTCCAATACTTTGGCCACCTGATGGAAAGAACTGGCTCACTGGAAAAGATGCTGATTCCTGATGCTGGGAAGGATTGCAGGTGGGTGGAGAAGGGGACACAGAGGATGAGATGGTTGGATGGCATCACCGACTTGATGGGCATGAGTTTGAGTGAACTCTGGGAGTTGGTGATGGACAGGGAAGCCTGCCGTGCTGCAGTCCACGCGGTCGCAAAGAGTCAGACACGACTGAGCAACTGAATTGAACTGAACTGAACTGAACTGATTGTCATTTTATCCTAAGTGCCATCCTGTGAGGTATGTTATTATTACTGTTCGGTAACTGAGGCTCAGAAAAGCTAAGTCACAGAGTAAGTAAGCGGCACAGCTGGAATTTGAACCCAGGGAGTCTGGCTCCAGAGACCCTGTTTGGAGCAATTACCCTACATCACCTGCTTACAGACAAACAAAACAATAGCCACAAGAAAACTGAGTGAAAAAAATACTATTTGTGTCCCACCACCAAAGAATGAAAATCCTGGTTAATGCCCCATGAGACCCAACCCAGGGCCACTTCCTCCTTAATGAAAGCATATCTGAGCTGCAAACTACTGTGGAAGAAATATGTCACCTCTAGAAAACTCTTCCTGGAAACAAGTGAAGTGAAGTCCGCTCAGTCATGTCCGACTCTTTGTGACCCATGGACAGTAGCCTACCAGGCTCCGCCGTCCATGGGATTTCCCAGGCAAGAGTACTGGAGTGGGTTGCTCTCTTCTTCCAGGGGATCTTCCCAACCCAGGGATCGAACCCGGGTCTCCTGCATTGGAGACAGACGCTTTACCGTCTGAGCCATCAGCGGAAGCCTTCTTTGAATACAAAATGGGGTTCAAAGCAAGGACTTTCTGACCTCTAATTTCATTATCTTCAGCCCCTATGTTAGCTCCACTTTTCATATTGGGAGCCCTGTTATGACTGAGC